>NC_066324.1:1383912-1468912 GCF_022539315.1 Serinus canaria | reverse complement strand
TCATCCCTTTAAAACATCCTTGGAAAACCTCACATCCCATGGAAATAAATGATGGAAGAATTCCAGGATCTGCCCTCCGCCCTGGCCCCAGAGCAGCCCCCCTCAAATCCACGGAAAAAAAGAAGGGAACAGACACCAGGAATTTTTAAAATACCATATTTTTAATCCTTAAAAAATACCAGGAACAGTATTTCCCGAACCTCGCCCCACATCCAGAAAAATCCTCTTCCCTCTTCTCCATAAAATTAATATTAGCATAAATAATTCCGCTATGCCAAGGGCGTTCCAGCCCTTAAAATTCCATGATTTCCATGGCACCAGCTATGTACAGGAATATACACGTGGGCTCCCCAAACTGCTCTGCTGGGACAAAACTCATCAAACTGCTTCTTAATTAACTCTTTACACGATTTTAAATTTTTTCAAAATTATTCCTAACTTTGCGGTTTTGTTTTATTTTTGGGGTTTTTTTGGGTTTTTTTTGTTTTTTTTTTTTTTTGGCGGGATTTTAAATTTTTTCCCCCTCCTTTCCTTCCTGTTTTTCAGAAGAATTATGTACAGCTGGACCCCGGGGATTCGGCATTTAAGGTGCTTGAAATCACAAGAATTTCATTCAGTGCATTCAGACTAATTAACGCCTCCGCTTAATTACTCCTCTTGACGAAGGAAGGCAGTTTGAGAGCCGTGGCCAGCAGAGCCCGGGGTCTGCGACAGCTCCGCCTCGGGAAGGAGCAATCCAAGGGGGGATTTTCGGGATAATGTTTTTATTTTAAGGAGTTTTCCAGCTCCACGTCAGGGACCCCTCGTGTCGGTGTCCCCTCGTCCCCACTGCTGCCATCTTGGTGAGATCCCAGATTTTTTGGGAATTTTCGGTTGATTTGTGGTCTTTTTTCTATGGATTCCTAGTTGGAAGAACCTCCCAGGAGATTTTTTGGGAATTTTCGGTTGATTTGAGGTCTTTTTTCTATGGAATCCCAGTCGGAAGCACCTCCCGGGACATTTTTTGGGAATTTTCGGTTGATTTGTGGTGTTTTTAATGGAATCCCAGTTGGAAGCACCTCTGAGGAGATTTTTGGGGGATTTTCCATTGGTTTGAGGGGTTTTTTTTTATGGAATCCCAGTCGAAAGCCCCTCCGAGGAGATTTTTGGGGAATTTTCAGTTGGTTTGAGGGGTTTTTTATGGCTTTTAAGTGCTGTCCCACAAGGGGCGTTCTCTGGTCCTGCTGCAAAGCCAAGCTCAGCCCCCAAATCCCTCGGGATCCCGGGAATCTCCGGAGCTGGGAGGGGGCTCCTGGCCCCGGCAGAGTCACTCCATCCCGTGGGAATTCTGCTCCCGCTCGGCCGCTCGCCGGCGGCTCCCGCTCTTGAAGAACCCGAGCTGTGGGGAGGGAAGAGAAACAAAAATCCCGCTGCTATCCCAGGAGCTTTTCATGGGATATCAGCTGGAAGCTGGTCCTGGATATCATTTCTACATGGAAAAGGGGATTTGGGAGGAGGCTCTGAGGATTTTTGGTGGTGCCCAGGAGCTCGTGGGGCGCTGGATGAGGATCCAGAGGGTTCCTCCATGCGTGGGAATCGCCAGAAATTCCCCAAATTCCTTGGCCTGGGGGCTGCTCACCTTCCAGAGCGCCAGGACCAGCAGGGCCAGGAGCAGGAGACCTCCGAAGGTGCTCCCGAGGATGATCCAGATGGGAATCTGCGATTCCTCGGGCTTGGAGATCTCAAACGTGATCTGCAGGAGAGAGAACACCACGGATTCCAGGCAGGAATGGCGGGGAAAGGGGGATGGCGGGAATGCCGAGCAGCCGTTCCTTTGGGAATGCTGCATCAGGGATTTGGCTCAGTTTTCCCTGGGGAATCCAGAGATTCCAGGATCAGAGCTCGGCTGCAGCCGCACCGAGATTTTCCAGACCTGGGTCCCTCCATCCACAGGGATTCTCCCAGTGGGATCAGGGCAGGGTGTGGCAGCATCCCAAATTTCTGGGTCCCCCCCTCCCAGGGCTGACCTGGCGGCTGGGATCCTCCTCCCGGAAAACGAAGGGGCTCCGGAAGCGCCGCTGGAGCGCGGCGATCGTGGTGAGCTTCAGTGCCTTGAACTTCAGCTGCACAGAGAGGGCTGGGATGAGCATCCCACATGGAAAAGGAGCCCCCATTCCCAACAGGATCCATCCCACGTGGACAAGGAGCCCCCATTCCCAACGGGATCCATCCCACGTGGAAAAGGAGCCCCCATTCCCAACGGGATCCATCCCACGTGGAAAAGGAGCCCCCATTCCCAACGGGATCCATCCCACATGGAAAAGGAGCCCCCATTCCCAACGGGATCCATCCCACGTGGAAAAGGAGCCCCCATTCCCAACGGGATCCATCCCACGTGGAAAAGGAGCCCCCATTCCCAACAGGATCCATCCCACGTGGAAAAGGAGCCCCCATTCCCAACAAGATCCATCCCACACGGAAAAGGAGCCCCATCCCAACAGGATCCATCCCATGGGGAAAAGGAGCCCCCATTCCCAACGGGATCCATCCCACATGGAAAAGGAGCCCCCATTCCCAACGGGATCCATCCCACATGGAAAGGAGCCCCCATTCCCAACGGGATCTATCCACACGGAAAAGAGCCCCCCATTCCCAATGGGATCCATCCCATGTGGAAAGGAGCCCCCATTCCCAACGGGATCCATCCCACACGGAAAAGGAGCCCCCATTCCCAACAGGATCCATCCCACACGGAAAGGAGCCCCCATTCCCAATGGGATCATACCATGGGAAAAGGAGCCCCCATTCCCAACGGGATCCATCCCACGTGGAAAAGGAGCCCCCATTCCCAACGGGATCCATCCCACGTGGAAAAGGAGCCCCCATTCCCAACAAGATCCATCCCACACGGAAAAGGAGCCTCCATTCCCAACGGGATTCATCCCAAATGGAAAAGGATCCCCAAATCTCAACGGGATCCATCCCACGTGGAAAAGGAGCCCCCATTCCCGACAGGATCCATCCCATCCCCTTGGCTTTGTATCCATAGGGATTCTCTTTGTGTCCATGGGAGAGGAGGATGCGGGGCAGGCAGGGAGTGGGGCACAGCAAAAAGGAGAGTTTAGATTAATTAAATTTGAATTAATTAATAAACTATGGAATTAAATAATCCAGAATGAGGCACTGTGGATCCAACAGGAGAAGCGGATTTGGGAACAAAAACCACCCCATACATTCGTGGGCTTCCTGGGGAAGGGAAAATCCCAGGTTTTTGGGGTGGGAGGGCTCCTTTGGGGGATTTCTGGCTGGAATCGGCATTTCCTGGGGAGCACTCACTGCTTTCAGGGACTCCATCCAGAGATTCCCCCGCAGGTGCAGGTTCAGCTCCTCGTTGGGGGCCAACCTCACCTCGCAGTCGATGGAAACCACGTCGGAGTTGCTGTGGTTCTGCAAAGGGAAATGTGGGATCACAGCTGGAGAAGGAGGGAAAATCCCACTGGGATTCATCCCTGGCAGGTGCTGAGGGAGGGAGAATCCCACCTCCGTCCTCCTGTGTGGCCAAATCCCCACATTCTTTAAATTTTCTCCCCCTTTTCCACCCCAAACTTCCCAATTTTGCTGGGTTTTGTGCCGTTCTTTCCCTCCAAGTTTTCCCTTGGAAAAAAATGATCCTGATCTTGGTGAGCCGGAGAATCCCCTCGCTCCCCATAAATCCTGAGTATGAACGGGGCTTAAGTTGCAGGGGCTGGGAGGAAAAATAAAAATAAAAGTAAAAATAAAAATAAAAATGAAAATGAAAATAAAAATAAAAATAAAAATAAAAAATAAAAATAAAAATAAAAATGAAAATGAAAATGAAAATGAAAATGAAAATAAAAATAAAAATAAAAATAAACCAACCAAAGGGCTTAAAAATCTCCTAAAAATTTCAAGTGTGCCCCTCCCACGTCCATGGGCCATCCCTATTCCAGGTTTTTCCCTGTTTTGGGATCTCCTGGAGCCAGGCTTGGCCCCATGCAGGTGAGTACCAGGTGTGGGGTGCGGGACAGGTCCTCCTCTGCCGGGGTTCTCCGGTAGTCAGTGGTGTTCCCCCAGATGCTGCAGGTCGTGTTTTCCTGTGGGAGAAGCCAATGGAATTCCAGCATGAACACAGGATCTTGGCAGTGGCTTTCCTGTGTCCCAGTCCCGAATCAGGGATCCCCAGCACCTCCCCAGGATTTGCTGGAGCTGGGATTGAGTTTGGCTCACTGTGGGATGTGGCTGGAGGGCTGGGATCACATCCTAAACTGGGCTAGAATCCCATCCTAAATCAGGCTGGAATCCTGTCCAAAACTGGGACAGAATCCCATCCCAAAACAGGCCTGAATCCCATCCTAAACTGGGCTGGAATCCTGTCCAAAACTTGGACAGAATCCCATCCTAAACTGGGACAGAATTCCATCCTAAACCAGCCCTGAATCCCATCCTAAACTGGGCCTGAATCCCATCCTAAACTGGGACAGAATTCCATCCTAAACTGGGACAGAATCCCATCCTAAACTGGGCTAGAATTCCATCCTAAATCAGGCTGGAATCCTGTCCAAAACTGGGACAGAATCCCATCCTAAATCAGGCTGGAATCCCATCCTAAATCAGGCTGGAATCCCATCCTAAACTGGGCTGGAATCCTGTCCAAAACTTGGACAGAATTCCATCCTAAACTGGGCTGGAATCCTGTCCAAAACTTGGACAGAATTCCATCCTAAACTGGGACAGAATTCCATCCTAAACCAGCCCTGAATCCCATCCTAAACTGGGCCTGAATCCCATCCTAAACTGGGACAGAATCCCATCCTAAACTCGGACAGAATCCCATCCTAAACCAGCCCTGAATCCCATCACAAACTGGGACAGAATCCCATCCTAAACTGGGACAGAATCCCATCCTAAACTGAGCCTGAATCCCATCATAAACTGGGACAGAATTCCATCCTAAACCAGGCTGGAATCCAATCCAAAACTTGGCAGAATTGCATCCTAAACTGGGACAGAATCCCATCCTAAACTGGGCTAGAATTCCATCCTAAATCAGGCTGGAATCCTGTGCAAAACTTGGACAGAATCCCATCCCAAAACAGGCCTGAATCTCATCCTAAACTGGGCTGGAATCCTGTCCAAAACTTGGACAGAATCCCATCCTAAATCGGGCTAGAACCCCATCCTAAACTGGGACAGAATCCCATTCTAAACTGGGCTAGAATTCCATCCTAAATCAGGCTGGAATCCTGTCCAAAACTGGGACAGGATCCCATCCTAAATCAGGTCTGAATCCCATCCTAAACTGGGCTGGAATCCCATCCAAAACTTGGACAGAATCCCATCCTAAACTGGGCTAGAATTCCATCCTAAATCAGGCTGGAATCCTGTCCAAACCTTGGACAGAATCCCATCCTAAATCAGGCTGGAATCCCATCCTAAATCAGGCTGGAATCCTGTCCAAAACTGGGACAGAATCCCATCCCAAAACAGGCCCGAATCCCATCCTAAACTGGGCTGGAATCCTGTCCAAAACTTGGACAGAATCCCATCCTAAACTGGGCTAGAACCCCATTCTAAACTGGGACAGAATCCCATTCTAAACTGGGCTAGAATTCCATCCTAAATCAGGCTGGAATCCTGTCCAAAACTGGGACAGGATCCCATCCTAAATCAGGTCTGAATCCCATCCTAAACTGGGCTGGAATCCTGTCCAAAACTTGGACAGAATCCCATCCTAAACTGGGCTAGAACTCCATCCTAAACTGGGACAGAATCACATCCTAAACTGGGCTAGAACTCCATCCTAAACTGGGACAGAATCCCATCCTAAATCAGGCTGGAATCCTCTCCAAAACTGGGACAGAATCCCATCCCAAAACAGGCCTGAATCCCATCCTAAACTGGGCTAGAATTCCATCCTAAATCAGGCTGGAATCCTGTCCAAACCTTGGACAGAATTGCATCCTAAACTGGGTGAGAATCCCATCCTAAATCGGGCTGGAATCCCATCCTAAGCCGGAATCCCATCCTACCTGGTCTGCCCGGAATTCCGTGGGCAGCAGGAGCCGGTTGCCCGCCCGGGTGGCCACGGGCACGGTGATCTTTAGGGTCACCCCTTGCACCGGGAAGAATCCCAGGTTCTGCAGCTGCCAGGGAAGAGCACAGGGATGTGTTGGGATCGGGGGATGGAGATCCTGGCTCCCAGGGCAGATCCCAAATCCAGGAAAACTCGGGGATGCGGTTCCTGCTCACCGTGAAGGTGCAGTGGAAGGGGGGCCCGATGGGGTTGGATCCATCCAGGGAATTGTTGGATCTGATCTCAAAATAGTCCAGGCTCGACGTCCTGTGGGACAAAGGGTGACAAAGACGTTTGTAGGATTTCCCTTCTATAGGGAAATAATTAATCCTATAATTTTATAGGATTTCCCCTTTCTTTGTAGGATTTCCCCTTTTCTTTGTAGGATTTCCCCTTTTCTTTGTAGGATTTCCCCTTTCTTTGTAGGATTTCCCCTTTTCTTTGCAGGATTTCCCCTTTTCTTTGCAGGATTTCCCCTTTTCTTTGCAGGATTTCCCCTTTTCTTTGTAGGATTTCCCCTTTCTTTGTAGGATTTCCCCTTTCTTTGTACGATTTCCCCTTTCTTTGTACGATTTCCCCTTTCTTTGTAGGATTTCCCCTTTCTTTGTAGGATTTCCCCTTTCTTTGTAGGATTTCCCCTTTTCTTTGAAGGATTTCCCCTTCCTTTGTAGGATTTCCCCTTTCTTTGCAGGATTTCCCCTTTTCTTTGTAGGATTTCCCCTTTTCTTTGCAGGACTTTCCTGCTTCTGTATAGAATTTCCCCCTTTCTTTGCAGGATTTCCCCTTCTATTGCAGAATTTTCCCTTTCTTTATTAGGATTTTCCCTTTCTTTGCAGGATTTTCTCGCCTCTTTCATAAAGCAGAGCCATTCCAGGCCCTGGAATGAGGTTTGGATGTCGCAGGAGGTAAATCAATCCCTGCTTTGCAGCTGGAGAGGCGGGAAAAGAGCCAGGAATATCCTGTGGGAACCCATTCGGGAGCACCTGTGATGGCCCCAAACCCCCGCATTCTTTCAAATTCTCTCCCTCCTTTTCCACTCCAAAATTCCCAAATTTGATCTTTTCCGTGCTCTTCTTTCCCTCCAGGTTTTCTCTTCATTCCGAACTGGAGAATCCCCTCGCTCCCCATAAATCCTCAATATTAAAGGAATTTTATTCCTGGCGTCCGAGTAAAAAAAATATAAAATGACCAAAGGGCTGAAAAATCCCCGGAAAAATTCCAGCAAGCAGCGCCAGGGAATGTGCTTTGGGATCCCTGATTTTCCCATCAGCAGCTTCCTAAATTATCTCTGCCTTCACCCCTGGCTGTCCCAGACTCGAATTCCCGGTGATTCCATGCTCCTCTCGCAGCTGAGCTTCCCTCGGATGGTTTTGTGGGATGGCCCCCGGCCCAGACGCCAGGAGCACCTGTTATGGCCATTATTACCTCCAAGAATTCCCTTTTTTTTTTCCCATAAAAACTCACCCTCACACCTCTTTAATAAAATTTATGCCTTTAAACAGCGGCAGGGCCCAGCTCTCCGCGCCTCGCCGGTTTTATAAAAAGCTCTCCCTGACTTTACGGCTCCTGTTTTTCCAATAAAATCCCAAATTAAACCTGGCTTCGAAGGCTGCTCCCAGCTGGTTTTCCCAAGGGGTTTTCCCAATCCATGAGCCCATCCCGAAGCCCTCACCTGGTGAAGAGCAGGTCGGCCTCGTACTTGAGCTGGAAGTGGAGGTGGGCAGCGTTGTCCTCCTTGGTGCTCTCCTTCTCCTCGCTGTCACTGCAACAGCAGCCGGGCCAGGGGTCAGGCGGGAGACAAATCCCGCTGGGAATTGTTCTGGGGAATGCTGAACTTCTTTTGCTTTTTGATTCTAAGCAGGGTTTTGTTCTGGGATTTTCATCATCAAAATGATTCAGAGTTTTTTAATGATTTCGTCATTCAAATGATTCACTCACCCCCGGCAGCTTAGGGTGGTGTAGAGGAACTGGTGAAAATTTTTTTTTAAAAAATATAAATAATTAATATTAATAATTTAGTCAATTAGTTCAATTATTTATTACTAATTTAATAAATATTAAGTAGATTTAATTTTCCCCTTTCTCTGTAGGATTTTCCATTTCCTCACACCATTTTCCCTTTCCTCATAGGATTTTTTCCCTTTTTTTGCAGGATTTCCCACATTTCCCTGTGGGAAATATTTACCTGTGCAGGAATGGGGAGTAAGGAGAACTTTGTAAAATTATTAGGATATATTTTTCCTGGGAAATATTTGTGGTGGGAGCATGGATGAGAAAGCAGCAGTGGCTGGAGACCCAGCAGACCCCAGCAGCTTCCAAAGGCATGGAAAAATCATGGACGTAAATTCCCAGATAAACAAAAATAGCCAGGTTTGGGAGCACAGGGCTGGGATAACCCACAGCAAATGGATCTCCACGGGGTTATTCCATGGAAAACCTCTGGCTCCGGAGGAAGGAATCCCAAGGAAAGCTGGCTGCATCCTTGGGTGCCCAGAAAATCTTCCTGGATCCCTGGAATTGTCCAAGGTTGGACACCCTGGGATGGGGGAAGGGGTGGGACTGGATGGCCCAAACCATTCCATGATCCTGTGATTCCAGAGGGAAAAAGCACCCCCAGACCTGCTGGCAACCATGTAGACCTCCATGCTCTGCAGGAAGACGGACTTGCTGAATTCAAAATCCAGGCGGAAAGCGACCTGCGGAGAAAGGAAAAACATCGGGAAAAACATCCCAGGGAAAAACATCCCAGGGAACAAAATCCCGAGTGCCGAGCGGGGCCAGCGGGGGACCCTGCAGGAGACACAATTCCCAATCCCACCAGGACCGAGCAGAGCCTTCCCAGGCAGAGAGGATTTGCAGGAATTCTCTCAGCCCCTGGGATGGGAGCCACGAGCGGCTCCCTTTGGAAGCAGATCCCTCCAGAGGCCCGGGATCGGCGGGAAGGGGAGGCAGCTGGAGAGAGCCCAGCCCAATAAAACGGGATAAATGTGATAAATGTCACATCTGCAGTGACCTCAAACCGTCTGGGCCGGCACAGCTGACTGGAATATTAAAGCTCCCGCGGCTCCGGAGCCAAAATTCCATTTCCAGCCTGTCTTTGTTTTGGCAGGAGCGGCGCTACCTGACGGCCCAGGGACGCATTCCCGACCCCGTAGGTCATGGGCAGCCAGCTCCTCCTGCAGCCACAGGCATCCCGCTGGGATTTTTGGGAGCTTTAAAGCCGAGCCGGGTGCCTGAGGCTCATCCGTCATAATCCAGGAAAGGTTTCAGACGGATACAGGAGCTGGGGAGATTTTAACTCCAGATCCCGCTTGGGCTGGTCCCTTTCCCCACGGGTGGCAGGTGGGATTCCATGCGGATCCTGAGCGGATCTCCCCACTGTTCTTTTCCCAAATGAACCCTGAACTTGATGTTTCCCAAGGATTTATGGCTGATAAAAATGATAAACTGGATCCAGGCTCATCCCAAATACTGGGAGCACCATTTTGGATGATGCCACCACCCAGGGGGGCTTGGACTGGCTCTGAGCAGGATCCAGAGGCACCTCAGAGCAAGGAAAACCTCTCAGGCGGGGAAGGAGCCTCATCCTGCAGGGATCAGCTCAGAGAAGTTCCCATCTGTGGTTTGAAGCCAACATTAAATTTTTCCATGGGATTGGAGGCAAATTCTGTCCCCTGGAGGAGCTGGGTTGGATTCTGGGGCTCTCCCGAGCACCAGGGCAGGATCCCAACCATCCCAGCTTCCCTAAGATGCCTTTCAAACTCCAAAAGGGAAGAAAACAAAAGTTTGTCTTCAAAATCCTGCTCAGGGCTGCCCAGATGCGATCCTGGGGGCACAGAAGGTCCATGAGACGGCACAGTGGGAAGTTGGGAATGTCCTACCTTGGCCTTGGCTCGGAAGAAGGGGTAGCTGACGTTGCACACCCTCCTGGAAGGGTGTCTGTCGTCACCGGCACAGTCGATGTTGATGTCGGTGTCGTCCTGAAACAGGACATGGAATGTCCAGGACACTGGGAATGAGCCCTGGGAGCTGCTCTTTGGGAAATTGGGAACACCCGAGGGGCTGAAAATGGGCCTTGGTTTTGGGGAAACAACCAACCAATGGCCAACCAGTGACCAGTCAACCAAAGACCAATGACCAGCCAATCAATGGCCAACCAGCCAATGACCAACCAACCAATGGCCAACCAGTGACCAGTCAACCAAAGACCAATGACCAGCCAATCAATGACCAACCAGCCAATGGCCAACCAGTGACCAGTCAACCAAAGACCAATGACCAGCCAATCAATGGCCAACCAGCCAATGACCAAGCAATTGACAACCAACAGCCAAAACCCAGCCAACAACCAACCAACCAACAACAAGAACCAATGACCACCCAACGAACCAGCCAACCAATGGCCAACCAACCAATGGCCAACCAACCAACCAAAAACCAGCCAACCAATGACCAACCAATCGACAACCAACAGCCAAAACCCAGCCACCAACCAACCAACCAACCAACAACAAGAACCAATGACCAACCAACGAACCAGCCAACCAATGGCCAACCAACCAAAAACCAGCCAACCAATGACAAACCAATTGACAACCAACAGCCAAAACCCAGCCAACAACAACAAGAACCAATGACAACCAACTAACGACTGACCAACCAACCAATGACTAAAACCCCAACTAATTACCAACCAACCAATGACCAAAATCCAACCAAAACCCAACCAACCAATGACCAAAATCCAACCAAAACCCAACCAACCAATGACCAAAATCCAACCAACCACTGGCCAAGAAACTAAGGAGTGAAGGAAGGATGCACCCACCAACCAACCAAAATCCAACCAAAGGACGATGCAAGGAACCAGCCACTCCTCCAGCCCAGCCTTGCTGCACCTGGGAATTCTTCCCATGCACGTGTTGCTGTTCCTGGAAAGGAGCATCTCTAGGAAGCAGCTCCCGGTTTCCTGATTTTTTAAAATCCCCTTTATGAGTTTAATTATGGTGGTGAATGAATTTAGCTGTGGTGAATGAATGAAACTGATTATTCCTGGCATTCCTGATTTTTCTGGGATGAGGAGTCGTTGGGAAGCACTGAGAGACAACGTGAGCTGTTATCCTGCATGGCCACCAGCTAAGCTGGAATTCCCTGATCTCAACACTGACATTCCTGCTGCTGGAGCACCTTCCACCTCTCCAGCCAGGCAGAGATGGATGCGGTGTCCGTCCTCACCATGAGAGGATGAGCTATTCCAGCTTTTATCCCACAAGGGGTCACTTTGAGCCGCTGCCACTGGAAAAGTCCTACCCAGGAGCTGGAATATCCCAGCACCAGCCACCAGCAACAGCCTGGAGCTCCCCACCACTCACCGGCTGAAATTATGGACTTTTTGGGGCCACAGCCACTTTTTATTTGTAGGACACAGATACCCATCCCCTCTGGATGCTCCTTGATGAGGAGGGACAGGCAGGAGACCATTACCTGTGACTCCTCCATGGCCAGCTGCAAATATCCCCTACAACCACGGCTGCTCGGTGTTTTCCATTCCCCACCATCCCGGGGATTTTCCCGGCTCCCCTCACTCCGTTTGGAATAACCTCCAAAAAAATGCATTTTTCTTATTTTGTGGGCAGCAAGCCCCACAATTTTCCTTTGGCACGGCTCGGAGAAAAACAAAGGAGACGGGATCTGCGGGCGGGGATGAAGTCATGGGGGGGTGAGGGAAGGCTCAGCGGCACCAGCACATTCCCAAACCTCGCTGGGAGCAGGGAGGAGTCGCACCGAGATCGAGTGAGCGGGGCAGTGACATTTTTGGGACACTCGGGGACCATCCAGGGAAAGCCACGGAGAGGTGGCATCGCCCGGCTCGGTGCTGAGCTGTGGCCACGTTCCCATGACCAGCTCCTACTTCCAGGAGTTATTTCTCAGCTGCAGAAACTCGCTCCTGACGGGAACTTGGCCACGCGCAGGGAGTATTTTTAAACAACTGCAGGAGAAAAATAGAGGGAAATAATTTCCTCTGTGTTTGACCTTCGCTTGGGCTCTTAAAACTCGAAACCTTTTTGTGTTTCCAAAATAAAGAGCTGGAAGTGCTTAGGAACGGAGCCCATAAACAGCTGTGATTTATGAGGGATGGAGACGGATTTGGGCTCTGCTTCAGGCTGCAGCTTCCTCCCCCGGCCGGGATGAGCAGCACCTCTGGAAAAGCCTGGATGTGCCCCGGGAGCTCACCTTGGGGATCAGGCTGGCGAGCTGGAGGTTCCTGGAGAAGGAGATGTTGAGGACGGTGCTGTAGGCGTTCTCCCCGCGGTTTTCCAGCGTGGCCTCCACGGCCACCCTCCTCCTGCTGCTCTCGATGACGAAGACGGAGGCGTCGAAGGAGAGGCTGAAGGCCGAGCAGTCCCCCCTGCGCAGCGCCCTCCGGCAGAATTCCCTGCAAGAAGGGGCATTCCCGGGATTTTACCACCAGGGAAACAAACCCCTGCTCTCCCTCCGTCCTGCTGTGCTGAAAGAGGAATTGGGGATTTTTCCCATCGTCCGTAATTTGGGGATTTTTGGCCGATGGTGTGACGCTTTCTCAAACGTTGTTAGGAATGCTCGGGACAGCCGGGATGTAGGGAAAAATCAAATCCCATGCCAACAGCAAAGGTGGCTCCAATCTCCAGTGTCCAACCCGGCCTTGGGCACTTCCAGGGATCCAGGGGCAGCCACAGCTGCTCTGGGAATTCCATCCCAGCACCTCCCCACCTTCCCAGGGAACAATCTCTTCCCAACATCCCATCTGTCTCTCTTTCACCTAAAGCCATTCCCTGTGTCCTGTCCCTCCCTCCCTGTCACCAGTCCCTCTCCAGCTCTCCTGGAGCTCCTTTAGGCTCTGGAAGGGGCTCTGAGTTCTCCCTGGATCCTTCTCCTCTCCAGGTGAACATTCCCAGCTCTCCCAGCCTGGCTCCAGCCCTTGGAGCAGCTCCGGGGCCTCCTGTGGATGCAGGGATAACCTTCAATAGCTCTGTAACCACGGAGCTGCAGTGTGGAATTATTTCCATGAGTCAAGCCCGTAATTGCCAGGTGGGTAATGCCAGCCTTGCAGTTATTCCCTGGTATTTCCTGATTTGTATCCCTGGAACCCATCACCATGGCACCAAATATTCGCTGGTTTGCGGATTCCCCGAAAAACCACGGATTCCTTCCCGGCAGGGAGCAGGGAGAGGCTCAGAAGTGCCAAGGAGCACCTCAGGGAGGGCTCGGATGAACCTTGTGGCGGTGCTGGAGGAAGGAGCAGTGAGGTCCGAATTTAGGGAACACAGACTGGGGCTGGATTTTTGGGGCCTCCCCCAGCTGGGGACGCTCCTGGAGGACGCTCTGCGTCACCTACTCACATGGCACTGGGAATGTCACTTCTGGCATCCAGCACCAGGTCGGGGACACAGTGCTCGTCCTCGTTGCAGCCATTCCAGAAGGGGACCTGAGGGGACAAGGAGAGCGGCTCGGTGACAATTCTTCCGGAGATAAATCTGCCCTGGCGCCTTGGGAAGCAGAACTTTGGGAGGTGGCACTTGGGGAGGTGACACCTGGGAGGCAGAACTAGGGATGGGGCACTTGGGAGGTGGCATTTTGGGAGGTGGCACTCGGGGATTTGACGCCAGGGGTGTGGCCTTTTGGGAAGTGGCACTTTGGGAGGTGACACTTTGGGAGGTAGAACTTAGGGAGGTGGCACCAGGGATGTGGCATTTTGGGAGGTGACACTTTGGGAGGTAGAACTTAGGGAGGTGGCACTCGGGGATGTGGCATTTTGGGAAGTGGCACTAGGGAGGTGACATCCTGGGAGGTAGAACTTAGGTGGCACTCGGGGAGGTGTCATTTTGGGAAGTGACACTTTGGGAGGTGGCACTTTGGGAGGTGGCACTCGGGGATGTGGCACTGGGGAAGTGACACTTCGGGAGGTGGCACTCAGGGAGGTGGCCCCAGAGAGGTGACACTTTGGGAGGGTGACACCTGGGGAGGTGACACGCGGGGAGGTGACACGCGGGGAAGTGACATCCTGGGAGGTAGAACTTAGGGAGGTGGCACTCGGGGATGTGGCATTTTGGGAAGTGGCATTGGGGAGGTGGCATTTTGGGAAGTGGCACCAGGGAGGCGGCACTTTGGGAGGTGACATCCTGGGAGGTGGACACTTTGGGAGGTGGCACTCGGGGAGGTGGCACTTTGGGAGGTGACAGCTGCTACCTACAGAGACCCTGAGGGAGGTGGGCCACCCGTGGTCCAGCATGGGGCCGTGCTCGGGGTGCTCCAGCTCGAAGTCGATGGAGAACGTCACCGGCTTGACGTAATCCGCCGAGTCCTGGGGCACGGGGAGAGCACTGAGAGGGGCCCAGGGCTGCCTGGGCTGGGGCAGCCCCTCAGGTGTCCCCAAAGGTCACAGCCCTGTCCTGCAGCCCCAGACCAGGGCTGGGATGGAACAAAACACCAGATCCCGTCTCCAAGGTTGCTCCGAGCCCCGTCCATCCCGGCCTTGGATGCTTCCAGGGATCCAGGGGCAGCCACGGCTCCTCTGGGAATTCCATCCCGGCCAGGAATTCCTTCCCAATATCCCACCTCACCCTGCCCTCTGGAAGCCCCTAGGAGCTCCTCCCATGCCTTGCCCGGGGTGCAGAGGGATGCTCTGAAGGGAGAGGTTTTTTGGGCTAAATCACGAGCTCCAGCTCCATCTCCAGCCTCAAATTTCCCAAAAGTTCACGGCAGTTCAGCCGGGACCTGGGGCCGGGCCAGTCTGGCAGCTCAGGCCTGCCTGGCTTCCACGAGATTCTCCTCATTCCCTGGGAATGTTTGGGCTTGGCCAGGTTTGTGCATCAGCTGCTCCCTGCGAGCGAGGGACCCACCAGCTCTGCACCCCGGGGTGGGACCCTCAGGGTCACAGGGGGACACCACCAGGCACTGGCACGGGGACGCTCCATTCCCGACGGAAAAACCACGGGCATTCCTGGTTTTGGAGCAGGAAAAGCAGCCTGGCCCCGGGCTGAGGATCACAAACCCTCCCCGAGGACACGGCTGGTGGAACGGAGCACGTGGAGGCTGATGTCACCGCTTGGGGACCCAGCAGCTGCCACGTGCTGGCAGCTCCGTCCCTGACCACATCAAACCGGCGGGGAGGAATCCAACGGGATGAATCCAGCGGGATGAGGCTGGTTCCCACCCCGGGATGCTGGAGAGAACCTCTCCTGCTCCGCACTCACCAGGACGTGGAAGGGGAGGGTGTGGCAGAGCTCCTGCCCGGCGGGCAGCACCAGGGCCCGCGGTGCCACCCGCTCGCTGCCGTCGTCCAGGTGCGCCCGGGGCGAGTAGCGGCGCTCGTCGATGGTCGTGTTGTACCTGAGCCCTGCAAGGACAGCCCCAGCTCAGCCCTCGGGGCCACAAACCCCGGGCAAAGAGTGGCCCCAGCGCCCATTCCCTGCTGAGGGAAATCCAGGGAAATCCCAGGCAGTTCTGGGAAAAGCGAGGAGTTTTGGGAATGAATTACTGCAAGGCCACGTGTAAAATCTGTGCAGGCGTGGAATTGTTTGCCTCTCAAGTGCTCCCGTGCTGGTCTGGAGGAACTGGAGTTCACCCCTCACACCTGGATGATTTATGGAGATCCTTTGGTTCCTGCACTGCTGTTGGAAAGCAACTGGAGATTCCCAACCAAGCAGGGATTTCAGAGAACCACAGAATGGTTTGGGAAGGGACCTTAAATCTCATCTCACTGCAGCTCCTGCCATGGGAGGGACACCTCCCCCTGTCCCAGGGTGCTCCACACCCTGTCCAGCCTGGCCTTGGACACATCCAGGGGCAGCCACAGCTGCTCTGGGAATTCCATCCCAGCCCCATCCCACCCTCACAGGGAACCATTCCTTCCCAAAGCTGCATCTGTCCCTGTGTCAGCCTAAAGCCATTCCCTGTGTCCTGTCCCTCCATCCCTTGTCCCAGTCCTTCTCCAGCTCTCCTGGAGCTCCTTTAGGCCCTGGAAGGGGCTCTGAGGTTTCTCTGGATCCTTCTCTCTTCCTGGCTGGACACCCTCAGCTCTCCCAGCCTGGTTCCAGAGCAGAGGGGCTCATCCAGCGGGTGACTCTTTATTTCCAGGGGAAATGAAGGTAAAATCAAATAAACAAGGAAATCCCACTCAGATTTTATCCCGCAGGGACAGCAGCAGGGAGAAAAATGCTGGGTTTGTCAGCACAAAACAAAACCCTTGCTCAGGGCAATGGGAGTTTTTCCTTGGCTTTGGATCCTGATTTTCCTTGGACAGTGTTTGCTGTTGGCTGGCCAGGGCCGAGCCGCTATCGCTTCCCTGCTCCGCTGACTCCCGGGAATCCGCCGGGGATCACTCGGGGTCACGGCTCCATCCAAGGGTTTAACGGGAGGGCTGGCCAGCTCCACAGATTCCCCAGGATGTTGTGGAAAACGCACATCTGGCCGGCAGATGTGTCCCGCTGCTGCGGGAGGGATGGAGGAGCCCTGCGGAGCGCGGGCCGGGCGCGTCCTCTCCTGTCTCACCGTGGGGACATTCCCGTCACACCGAGCACGGAAAGGCAAATCCCAGGAGAGCTCAGCCCAGGGAGCAGGTGAGGGCTGAGGTGGGATTTATCCTGGGGGGGTTCCTTTGGCAGAACCACCACCAGAACCCGGAGACTCGGCCGGGACCGGGACAAACATGAGTGACACCAAAGTGGCAGAGGGACACCTGAGCTCCCCCAAGCTCCGGGGTGGTCTCCATCCCAAAAGCTGGGTTTTCCATGGGGCTGGAGACCTGAGCGAGGCAGGAATTGGGCTTTTGTCCTTACCCACGCTGGCAGCCTGGAAGTGAGCGGAGAGGAAGAGGGCGGTGAAGCAGACGAAGGCCCTCATGCAGGTGGCCTCCTTCCCGTTGCGCCGGCAGTCCTTGGTGAAGATGTTGATCTTGGAGGGCTCGAAGCGCAGGCTGGCGTTGATCCGCACCACGCTGCGGGACCTGCGGGGTGGGGAGAGGGCACGGGATGGGCTCCGGCCCGGGGTGGGACATCCTGGAGTCTCCCACAGCTCCAGGTTTGCCTTTTTCACTCCTTTTCCCTCCTTTTGGCAGAAGGTTGGGAAGAGCAAAGGCGCTCTCCAGGCGGAGCCCAGGGTGACCCATCTCGGCTGGGCACAGCCACCCTCCATCCCAACAGCTTCCAGGGGCTCGCCAAACATTAATTATTAATGTTAGTATTATTAATTATTATATTAATTTGAAAATATTGCTTTGATTAAATCAGACCGGAAGGAGCCTGGGCAAATCCCCACAAACGAATTTGGAACTTCTGGAGAACTATGGATGAAACTCAGTGGAAAACGAACCCTGGCACCTTTTCAGGGCCCGAGGGTATTGAGATGCCACAGCCCCGCTGGGCAGGGGGTGGTTATTCAGGAAAGATGGCTCAGATCGTCGGGAGACCAGTTTTTCCTGGGAAGAATTTGGCATGATTTGGGCAGAGGAAAGCGGGAGAGGGCACCGAGCTCCCTGTCTCACCAGAGCACCACGGCGCTGCCCAGCGAGCCCACGGCCAGGTCCACCAGCCCGTCCTCGTTCAGATCCAGCTGCCCGTGGATGCTGCACCCAAAATACATCAGGCCCGGAGCGAGGTCGGCGGCCGCGATCCGCTGGAAAGGAACGGGAGCAATCCAGGCTGGAGTCCAGCAGGAGCATCCCTGCCTGCCAAGGGTTTGCCAGGCTGGCTCCGCCTCGCCGCTGGAAACACCCCGTTCCAAGAGAACGGGCTGCACACGGTTTTCCAGGGAATTTCTCTTTGGGAAAGAGAAAGCGTTTGCTTCGAGAGCAATTTCTCTTTGGAGGCAGCATCCAGGACTTCTGCTGGAGTTACCCTGCCTATTTAACATTTGTCAAAAGTGTAATAAGTAAATAAATAAATAAATAAATTAAAAAAAAAAAAAAAATTAATTTTTAAAATTACCAATTAATTAATTAATTAATTAATGCATCCATAGCCATCCCTTGCAATGATTGCTAAACAGTGCCTCCAATTTCGAGCCTTTCCCCCCGCTATTCCATGGAATAATTCAGGTTGGAAAAGCCACCCAAGACTGTGGAGTCCAACCACCCCCCGGTGCTGCCGAGGCCACCACAAAGTGTCCCCAAGTGCCACATCCACACGTCTTGAATCCCAGCAGGGATGGGGATTCCACCAGCGCTGTTCCAATGCTTGAATTCCAACCTTTTGTCTTGGATGCCTCAAAAGAGGAAATATCTGTCCATGATAATTAACAATTAAACCCCTGTGTGGATTTGTCCTGCTCCATCAGTCCCTAAAACAGGGACAAAGTGCATTTATTCCCATGAAAGACGAGGAAAACCAAGCACGGGGAAGCCCCACCTGCTTGTACTTCCTCAGGATGGTCTCCTGGAATCCCAGGAAAACGTAAATGGCTCCTTGGTGCTCGTCCTCCAGAGGGGCCCCCACCACCAGGTCATTGTAGGAGTCCTGGTTGAGGTCGGGGACGGCGGCGATGCAGGAGCCGAAACGGGAATTCTGGTAACTCTGGAGGTCCACCAGGGCTCCGCTGGGAACAAAGAGGTTCTGCCAGGGAAAAAGAGGAAGGAAGAAAATTCCCAAAGCATCAGCAGCGAGGCTGGAAAGAGGAGAAAGCCTCAAGCCAACAGTGGGGTGGTGCGGGAGGGATCCTCCAAGGAAGGAGGGGCAGCATTCCCAGGGATGGGGGATTGTGGAGCACATCCCTGGGGAATGAGGAGCCCTGTGCCCCACCGAGCCAGCACATAAGTAATAAGTAATATAGTAAGTAATGAATAATAATCAATAATAATAATAAGAATAATAATAATAATAATAATAATAATAATAACAATAATAATAATAATAAACAACAACAATAATAATAATAATAATAATTCCATATTAATAATACATTCCATAACAAATACAAATTCCGTAACAACAAACATCCCATACTCATAATAAATTCTATAATAAATACAAATTTCATTAATGAATAACGATAACAATAACAAAATAAAAGTGCTTGGGTGTAGGGATATAAATAATAATAATAATAATAATAATAATAATAATAATAATAATAATAATAATAATAATAATTTATATAGATATAATATTCATCATTATATAATAATAGTAAGAATAATAATATAAGTATATAACATTATCATTAATAATAATATTCCATATTATTTATATAATAATAATAAAAGTATATAACATTTATATATTATTATATAATATTTATCATTATATAATAATAGTAATAATAATACTATAATTATATAATATTTATATATTATTATATAATTTTCATCATTAAATAATAATAATTATCATTGTTATTCCATATTATTTATGGAATAGTAATAATAATAATAATAATAATTATTATTATTATTATTGTTATTATTATTATTGTTATTATTATTATTATTCCATAATAATAAAGTACTTTGGGTGTGGGGATTCCAGGCAGGTGGAATAAATTTATATGTATAAATAATTATACAATATAATTTATAAATTTATATTTAATATTTATGGAATATTATTATTATTATTATTATTATTATTATTATTACTATTATCACTATTATCATTATTATCATTATTATCATTATTATCATTATTATCATTATTATTATTATTACATAAGTAATAAAGTACTTTGGGCATGGGGATTCCATGCTCCAGGCAGGGTTTTATCTGCTTCATAATTCCAACTGGGGGAATTCCTCATCCAGGGCAGCTTCCAGAGGGAAGCCCCTTTAGGCTCTGGAAGGGGCTCTGAGCCCTCCCAGGAGGGAGCAGGTCTCAGAACTCCCCTGGCTGGGGATGGTTTCTCCAGAGGGACACCCACATTCCCATGTGGCAAAGACCCCATTCCACCCCTCCCCTGAGACCTGGCAGGGACACACCCGCGATGTCCCCAGGCTGTCCCCAGCTGTCCCCTCCATGTCCCCAGGTGCCACTCACCCCGTGCAGGGCGTACACGTAGACCTTGCCCCTCTCCCTGCCCTCGCTGAAGAACATGGGCGCGCCCACCAGCAGCACGTCCGTGACGCCGTCGCCGTTCACGTCCAGGGAATTGATCTCGCTGCCGTAGTAGGAGCCGATCTGGGCGAGGCAGGACGGGGTGGGAATGGTGCCACCATCCCCCTGGATCCCCTGGATCCACAGGGACAGCCCAGCCCCGCCACAGCCACGCAGTGGATGCAGCCACAACCGGCTCTCTTGGATGGAAATGGGGCTGTGTGTGTTCCATCCCCGCCTGTCAGAGCTGGGCAGTCATCTCCTGTTCCTGTTCAGTTTTCTTTACCTCTCCCACAGCCCATCCTCCCTCCAGGAGATCTCTGCTGTTCATGGACCATTAATTATTGATTATCTTCTGTTCATGGGCCATTAATTATTAATTATCTGCTGTCCGTGGCCAGGGAGTGTCCCTGCAGGGCTGATCAAATCCCACCATCCCATGGGAGATGCTCTGCCCAGGGGAGGAGCCAAGCATTCCTCCCTGGATCCAATCTGAGGTGCTGGGAACAGCCCAGCAGCCTTTGCCCCCTGCATTCCCAGAGGAGCAGCTTTCTGCTGCCCTGCATTCCCAGAGGGAGAGCAGGCCCATCTCCAGCAGCCCTGGAGCTGCAGAGGAAAACTCCCCCCTTGTGCAGGATCCCTGCTCCAGCAGAGCCACAGCTGGCACTGCAGGAGGGCTGAGCCCCCCTGGGATGGGACTGTGCCACCACCCTGAGCCCCCCTGGGATGGGACTGTGCCACCACCCGGAGCCCCCCTGGGATGGGACTGTGCCACCACCGGAGCCCCCCTGGGATGGGACTGTGCCACCACCCTGAGCCCCCCTGGGATGGGACTGTGCCACCACCCTGAGCCCCCCTGGGATGGGACTGTGCCACCTCCCTGAGCCATCCTGGGATGGGACTGTGCCACCTCCTGAGCCATCCTGGGATGGGACTGTGCCACCAGCCTGAGCCCCCCTGGGATGGGACTGTGCCACCACCCTGAGCCCCCCTGGGATGGGACTGTGCCACCACCCTGAGCCCCCCTGGGATGGGACTGTGCCACCCTGGGATGGGCTGTGCCCCCACCCTGAGCCCCCTGGGATGGGACTGTGCCACCACCCTGAGCCCCCTGGGATGGGACTGTGCCACCCTGGGATGGGGCTGTGCCCCCACCTGAGCCCCCTGGGATGGAGCTGTGCCACACCCTGAGCCCCCCTGGGATGGGACTGTGCCACCACCCTGAGACCCCCTGGGATGGGACTGTGCCACCACCCTGAGCCCCCCTGGGATGGGACTGTGCCCACCCTGGGATGGGACTGTGCCACCCCCTGAGCCCCTGGGATGGGACTGTGCCACCCTGGGATGGGACTGTGCCACCACCCTGAGCCCCCCTGGGATGGGACTGTGCCACCACCCTGAGCCCCCCTGGGATGGGACTGTGCCACCACCCTGAGCCCCCCTGGGATGGGACTGTGCCACCACCCTGAGCCCCTCTGGGATGGGCTGTGCCACCACCCTGACACACAGGGGACAGGGCCTGTCTGACTCTGGCAGTGGCTTGTTTTCTTTTTTGTACTTTTGCATTTTTATTTTCCCTAATAAAGAACTGTTATTCCTATTCCCACATCTTTGCCTGAGAGCCCCTAAATTTCAAAATGACAATAATCCAGTGGGAGGGGGTTTCCATTTTCCATTTCAGGGCAGGCTCCTGCCCTCCTCAGCAGACACCTGTCCTCTCAAACCAGGACAGCGGCACACCCGCGGCTGTGTGGCACTTCCCAGCCGTTCCCGCTCGGGAAAACCACGGGAGAGGGTTGATTTTTCCACGGGGGGGGGGGGGGGCGGAAAAGCGGCGCGGCATTCCCGGCAGGAATTACCTGCTCTCCCTTGAGGGCCTGGTGGATGGTGAGGTTCCTGTTGCTGTGCATGTTGAACAGGATGACCTTGCCCGTGTGGTTGAACCGCGGCGCTCCCGCCACGTAGATGCGCTCGTGCTTGGTGGAGATGACCGAGGAGACGGTGTAACCTGGGAAGGGATGGAGTGAGAATTCCCTGCCTGCTCCCAGGCTCTGCTTCCCATCAGCCCCCAGCTGCTGACACAGCTCTGGCCCCTTCCCAAAAAGGGAAGCCTAAAATCCGGGATTTTTGCAAAGATGCAATCACCAAATGGGCCCCGGTGCCTCCGAGCCCGCGCCGGGGCTGTGCTGGGAGTTTGGGCCCTGCCTGATCCCCACTTCCTGTGCAAATCCTTCTCTTAGCGAAGGTGAGCCCAATTCCTGCAATTCCCGGACTCCTGGGTGTTTTATTTCATGGCTCACATCAAGCTGGACAGACACTGGTGAGGTGCCGAGTGTTGGGAAGTTGCAGCTCCCGCTGCTCCGGGAACGCCGGGCAGGGAAAGCTTTCCTGGTGCTTGATGTCAGCATTCCCAGTCCAAGAAAAGCCATGAATCCATCAAAACCATTCCTCTTGATGGAAATAACCCTGCCTAAGCCAGGGACCCCGAGCAATCCCTTTTTCCCACTGGGATCACCCCCTGGGCTGCGGCACTTCCATGGCTGCAGACTGGATTTTGTGGGAATATAAAGCTGGGGCTGCCAAATCCCGGTTTTCAACCCCAAGTCCAGGATCCTGAACCTTCAGGCTCAGGTTTAAATTCCAGTGAAATCCTTGGAATTGGATTTGGGTGCCCAGTGAAACTGTGGCTGGAATGTTCCAATCCCAGGCTGGATGGGGCATGGAGAAACCTGGGATAGGGGAAGGTGGAATGGCATGAGCTTTAAAGTCCCTTTCCAACCCAAAGCATTCCGGGATTCTGGGATTCTCTGTAACTCAGTGTCTGGCCAATCGTGAAACTGAATCACATTCCCTGGAATCACATCCAGTTGAGTTTTGAGTATCTCCAGAGATTTTCCGACCCCTTTCCCTGCTCACCAGCCTTACCTGGGGTCCCTCTTTCCCTAAAAATGCCCCTCCTGGAGGGATATTCCTAAACCCAGCATCAGCCCTGAGCCCCCCAGGCTGCTCCTCAGCAGGATATGCCAGCATTCCTCGATATTCCCGGAATTCTCACTCCAGGCAGTGGTAAAGAGAGCCCAGTTGGGCTCCTGCAGGGATTCCCATGGGACACCCACAGCCACCCCAGCTCGGGGGACACTCTGCTGTCACCCCACGGATGATCCACGTGTCCCCATTCCCAGGGAAGAGCCTTGAGGTGCTGATCCCACAGGATCCCACCTCTCTCCCCTGTCCCGGCACAGCCACATCTCCGAGGAGAGGCTGCATGTCTCAATCCAGGCTGATATTTTTATTCCAGAGCTCCAGTGGCTGCAGATGGAATGGATTAACCCAGCAGGTATTTCCTGCCTAGGCATGAAATTCCATCAGCGCTTTGAAACCGCTCCAAGGAAAGCTGCGGATAACCCGCCGGCTCGGCTGCTCCTGGATTTAAATCCCATTTGTGCCCCTCTCCGGGGCTGGAGCCGGGCTCTTCCCAGGTGAGGATGCTCCTGTGCTGCATCCCACACCTCTCCCATGAGGAATTCCCCGTGCTTCCTCCTTTTTAGGGATAAAATCCCGAATTCCCCCTGCCGGGGGCAGCACGGCCTGGTTCAGCTTTCCCACCTAAGTAGGCTCCGTGGTTTTTCAGCTCCTCTGGGAATTCCTGCAGGTAGGATTCCCGCAGAGGGATGACCTTCCCACTGCTGGTCTCCTTCAGGACGGCTCCGTTCCAGTCGTAGGCTCCCACTGCTCCCAGCAGGATCCCGTCCTGTGGGAACACAGGAGTGGTTTGGTGGGATCTCTTCCCGAGTGGAGGCGATTCCATCCCTCTGATCCCACACAGACCGTTCTTCCAAAAACACCTGGAATGCTGGAGGGTTTTAAAACTGCTGGAATGACGCTTCCACCCTATTCCTGTTTTCCCAGTGTGTTTTTCCTCCCCAGGAATTCCCAAGAGCTTTTTCCGTGGACACCCCAGCACGTCCTTCCCAAGAGGTCACGGCACCAGGAGGATCTGCTGCAGATCCTAAGGGATGCTCAGGTCTCCCAACACCTCCCTTTCCCACGGGATAATCCAGATAATTCCTTATCCTCATTTAGGGATTCAACTCCGTAATCAGTAATTTGTCCCAAATCCCAATCTCCCACCTGGAGCAAAAAAAAAAGAAAAAATTCCCACATTTCCTGTCTTACTTCCACGACGTGGGATGAAAATCCAGTCTGGGACATTTCCAGTCCAAAGGAGATCTCGTTCTTGTTGGTTCCTGAAACAAAAAAAATGGGGTTTGTGTTTAGTAGGGAGTTTTGCTTTCCTGGAACAGCTCCTCTGGAATTGCTCCGGCAGCTCCACATCCTCCCGACGATCCCATTTCTCCCTAAATCCCCCAATTCCACAGCCTCGTGCTGTTAGGGAATCTGGGAGCTCTGCTGGGATGCAGATCTCCCAGAACTGGGGATTTGGAGGTTTTTCCTTCGTAATTCCAACTGGGGGAATTCCTCATCCGGGGCAACTTCCACAGGGAAGCGCCAGGCTGGACAGAGAAAACTGGGAAACTTGTGGGGAGTTTGCGCGCTGGTTTGAGCCAAAATCCCCCAAATTCAAGATGTTTCATTCCCAGAGCCGGCCCTCCATCTTCTGTTCCAGCTGCTCATTCCAGGCTGCATTTTTCCTCTGAAATTCGGATAAATTTGGTTTGGGAGAGGGACAAAGCTGTCACAAGAGCTGACATTTAAGACAGAAATATTTCCTGATATTTCGTTTCAGCCAATAAACCCGAAATCCCAACGTTATTCCCATAATCTCCTGATGTCTGGCACCCCAGGAAGCTCCTGTGTGTGGGTTTTCCTGTTTGCAGCCCTGGAATTTGATGGATGAGGAAGACACTGACGCCCAAATTCCCCCCATACCAAACCTCCAAGGCTTTCTATAAAAAGGAAAAATCAAAGCCACCGGAATTCCTCTGGCTGGAACGAGGTGTGTCCTTTGGAAAAGGGATCTCCGCTCCCGATATCCGAGGGACACAACCGCTCCAAATAAAGACATTTCCTCAGACCTGAAGATCCTCCAAGCAGGATTTTAGGCTCCGATGTTGCGGAAGCCGCGTCCGAATTCGGGGAAAAGAAGGATCGGCAGCACATTCCCAGCCCTGGGACGTGCCAGGGAGGAGCATCCCTCACCTTCCAGGCTGAAAATCCTCCAGGGAGGAGCATCCCTCACCTTCCAGGCTGAAAATCCTCTCTCTCCAGGGAGGAGCATCCCTCACCTTTGGGGCTGAAAATCCTCCAGGGAGGAGCATCCTTCACCTTCCAGGCTGAAAATCCCTCCAGGGAGGAGCATCTCTCACCTTCCAGGCTGAAAAATCCTTTCTTTCTTTCTCCAGGGAGGAGCATCCCTCACCTTTGGGGCTGAAAATCCTCCAGGGAGGAGCATCCCTCACCTTCCAGGTTGAAAATCCTTTCTTTCTCTCTCCAGGGAGGAGCATCCCTCACCTTCGGGGCTGAAAATCCTCTCTCCAGGGAGGAGCATCCCTCACCTTCCAGGCTGAAAATCCTCTCTCCAGGGAGGAGCATCCCTCACCTTCCAGGCTGACAAATCCTCTCTCCAGGGAGGAGCATCCCTCACCTTTGGGGCTGAAAATCCTCCAGGGAGGAGCATCCCTCACCTTCCAGGCTGAAAATCCTCCGGGGAGGAGCATCCCTCACCTTCCAGGCTGAAAATCCTCTCTCCCAGGGCATCCACGATGTCCTTGAGGGCCGCCTCGTCGGTGACGTTGAAGAAGTGTTTGTCGTCGGGGTCGCTGGCGATGAATTTGATCTCGTTCAGAAAGGCCTCGGGGTTGATTCCTCTCCTGTTGTAGTAACCCAGGACCTGGTTGGGAATAACTTTCATGGAATTAGAATTCCCAGGTGGTTTGGCTTGGGAGGGATCTTAAAGCTCATGCCATTCCATAGGCAGGGACACATTCCTCTATCCCAGGACGCTCCAAGCCCTGTCCAACCTTGGACACCTCCGGGGATGGGGGGGTCAGCAGCTCCTCCGGGACGTTTTCCCAGGATGGATAAAACCATCCCAAAGTCCACGTGGGAGAAGTCCCATCCTCGGATCTGACACCCCTTTGTGGGAACAAACAGAGGAACTGCTGAAAAATTCCTCCCTGCTGGATGTTCCTCATGGAATCTGGGGTCCTGCCTGGCCCTGGTTCTGGCACCAGCTCCGGCAGCTGAATCCCGAGCTGAGCATCCCAAGAGCAGCACCAGCCACAAGGAGCTCTTGGAATGCTCCAGGAGCAGTGGGGATGGACAGGAGCTCTTGGAATGTTCCAGGAGCAGTGGGGATGGACAGGAGTTCTTGGAATGCTCCAGGAGCAATGGGGATGGACAGGAGCTCTTGGAATTCTCCAGGAGCAATGGAGATGGCCAGGACCTGTTGGAATGCTCCAGGATCAATGGAGATGGGCTGTTCTGGTGCTTTGGGATCCCTGGAGCACACAGGGACCTCCTGGAATGTTCCAGGAGCAGCGGGGATGGGCTGTCCTGGTGCTTTGGGATCCCTGGAGCACAGGACCTCTTGGAATGCTCCAGGAGCAGCGGGGATGGACAGGAGTTCTTGGAATGCTCCAGGAGCAGTGGGGATGGCCAGGACCTGTTGGAATGCTCCAGGAGCAGCGGGGATGGACAGGAGCTCTTGGAATGCTCCAGGAGCAGTGGGGATGGCCAGGACCTGTTGGAATGCTCCAGGAGCAATGGAGATGGGCTGTCCTGGTGCTTTGGGATCCCTGGAGCACAGGACCTCTTGGAATGCTCCAGGAGCAGCGGGGATGGGCTGTCCTGGTGCTTTGGGATCCCTGGAGCACCACCACGCTCCGCAGGACTTCCAGAACCCAGGAGTGCCGCCACTCACCGCCACGGCGTATCTGGTGACGTTGTCCCTCTCGCTGTCCTCGATCACCTTCTCCAGGTCTGGGCTGTCGTGGGACTCTCCATCTGTGATGACAATCATTACTCTCTTTGCCCCTTTCCGGCCACCTTTCCGAAACGCTTCCGAGCTGCAAGGGAAGAGATGCCCTGGGCTGCTCAGCCCCGCCAGCTCCGAGGTGGCTCCGCCGCCCCACCGAGCCCGCCCCGAGGGGTCTCTGGGGCTGCTGCCCCCTGGGGAGGGGCAGGAACCCTCGGGAAGTGCTTTGGGATGTGGATTCCCACACTTTTTGCAGGAAGGAGGCCGTAATTCAACAAAGTTGGATGAGGGAATGGATCCTGAGCTGGCCAGCGGGGTTTGGCCTTGGCCTTCGGGGCCTTTCCCTGTCAGGGAAAATTTCTTCATCGCATTATCCACCCCTCCCAAAATCCCACAGTTTTGACAAGGCATGGTCCCAAATTCCAGCATTTTTATGGAAAAGGAGCACTGAGCAGGGCTGGGGACTCCGTGTGGCACAAATCCTTCGGGACCTAGCTCGGATCTGGCCAGGATCCATCTAAAACTATTCCAAGCTGCCCAGGGCAGCTCTGGAATCGCCATTCCTGCAGGGATTTCCAAACCCACATGGATGTGGCAACTGGGACACGGTCAGTGCTGGCCTTGATCTTTGACCTCTTTTCCAACCTAAAATTCCATGTTTCCCAGCAGGAATACTGCTTGGAAAAATTGCAGGAGCAAGGATTTGTCCCTGGAAAGGGAGGAGGTGCGGCTGTCCTGAGTTCCTGGGGACTCTCCAGAGATTTCCAGGAGAGCTCCAGGACCTGGGCCTGAATTTGGGGACTGGGAGCTTCCAGGGAAGAGGCCACAATTCCAGAGCCTGCCCCAGCTGCAAACAAGGACGGAACAATTTTGGGAAGCGCCACTGGCAAAGCTTCCCCCAAAATCCCGTTTTCCTACAAACCCCCGGCGATTCCCCCGTTCTTGGGCGGCAAGGGGAACAAAGGGAGAGGGAATTAGGGAACAAAACGTGGATGTGAAGGTTTTCCCGGGGATGGGAGCGGGCCGGGCGGGGTTTTACCGCGCGAACTCGATGCCGTAGGCGGTCCTGGTCTCGGTGCCCCCGCGCTGCTCGATGTGGCTGGCGGCCGCCACCACCTCCTGCACCGACCTGTAGTCGTTCAGATGGAACTCATGGACCACGTCCTCTCCGTACTGCACCACTCCCACCTGGGAACGACGGGAATGGCGCCAGGAAGGCCAACGGCACCGGGTCCTGCCCGCCAACAGCGCTGCCAGCCGCGGGGGAAATTCCCTACGCTCATTCCTTTTGAAATTCCATCGGCCCAGTTTTCCCTCCATGGGGTCATTGATAATTCCCAGTTTTATGGCTCTACCCCCCTGCTCTGCTCCCAAGTTTTGGGATGGTGCCATGCTGCACCATCCCGGCTTGGACCCACAGCATCTCCAGCTGGGACCAAACCGGGTTGTTTGGGAAAATTTGGGGTGTTTCTGATCAAATTCCTGCCTAAATCAACCCAAGATTACTCGGAGCAAGAGCATGGAGAGCTTCTTTCCATGGGGTTTCATCCTCCCTGTTCCCACTGGGATGTGGGATCCCTCCGTAGCTCACTTAGCTATGGGAGCGTTTTCTTCCCATGGGATGAGTCAAAAATCCCAATATTTTGACAAATTCCAGCTGCTTGACAGAAAAGGGACTTTGGGAATGGCCCTGGGATGACACAAATGGTTCAGGGCCTCACCTGGATCTGTCCAGGACCGATGTAAAACTTTTTCAGGATATTTATCAGGAAGTGCTGGACTTCAACCCAGGGATAAATGCTGTTGGATCCATCCAGAACGATGATGATGTCCATGTAGGTCTGGCATCCTGTGGAAAATCCAGGGATTTATTAAAACTCCTCTTGAAAAGGGGCAGGTTCACGGCTTCGTTCCCATCCTGGGACTTCCTCTTGGGATTTCTCGGGCAAATCAAAAAAATCCTGATTTCAATAATTTGGGAAAGAAACTTTGGGCCCCAGCAAGGTGGGGAGAAGCCACAGGAATCCTCTCTGCCGGGAAAAGATGGGATCGCTTCCTAGGAATAACACTCAGAGGCATCATTTGGGATTCAGCTTTGGAATTTGATCCCGTCTAATGTCATTCCACACTTCAAAGAGGAGCAGGGTCCGGCTCCGCTGCTCCCGCAGAGCCGTTCCTGATCCCTGAGTCATTCCCAGCCCTGCCATGGAAAGCAAGGCGGGCATTTCCTCCCTTCCCATGAAACCCTCGGCAGCCAAAAACCCCAGAGGGGACCCCAGGGCTCGGCTCTGCAGCCGGAGCAGGAAGGATTTAGGGATATTTTTTCCAGTGGGGAAAATTGCTGAGGATCGTCTCCGTCTTGCGGATGTTTTTATAGGGTTCCTTGGAAAAGTGCTGGATGCTCCTGGATTGCAGAGATTTACCGGCTGCTCTTTCACCCCGCAGGTTTTTACAGAGGAAAGAATCCATGGATTGGAGTCACTCATGGATCACTGGGATCCTCTGCAGGCCTCCATCTCCATCCCATCCCGGGAATCAGGGAGAGGAACCCACCCTGCATCCCGCTAAATGAGCACTTCCTAAAATTCCCTAACATCCCAGCTACCCTTGGCAGCGAGGGCTGGAACGTAACAAGGAAGTTACACTGGGAATTCCATGATGCCTTTACTGCCTTGATCCTGAAAATCCCATTTTTCCAAGCCCCTCTTTATGCCCTGGGAATTTGGTGGTGGGTTCTGCCTTTCCTGCCTTGATCCCACCCCCCAAATCCCATTTTTCCCAGCCCATCCACCCTGGGAATTAACCAACACCAGAGGGGTTCTGGAGCTGGGGAATCACATCCCATGGGATGAAGAGCTCCCAGGAGCGGGACGGACTTCTGGGAATCCTTCCCAGCTCCAGGAAAGGAAAAATCCCGACTCCAGATTCCCAAATTCCAACATGTTTAACTCCTGGTCAACGAGGGCTTTGTTTTGTGTGGCCAAAGTGGGATGGGAGACGACGGGGATGGGAGACGACGGGGATGGGAGACGACGGGGATGGGAGACGACGGGGATGGGAGACGGGGATGGGAGACGGGATCTTGTTCCTCACTCTGCAGGGCTGGAGCCACGGTTCTGGAGAAGCGGAAGTTGGAGTTGACGCGGGAACACATTCCCGTGGTGTAGTAGGAGCTGCCGCACTCGTGGGACCACAGGGGGCTGCAGGCCTGGCGGGGCAAAAAAAGCAGGATTTGGTTCAACATTCCCGAGAAAACCCTTTTCCGTGGACGCGCTTTGTTTTGATTTCATTTTCTCCCCTTTTAATTTCATTTTAATTCCATTTCATTCTATTTCGTTACATTTCATTTCATTTCGTCCGTAGATCCCTACAGATCCCCCCAACATTCCACGAACAAAAACCCCCACCGGGAGGAGCCTCCCGCCCCCTTCCCGTGCCGGTGCACATTCCCAAGCTCCCAGCCCACATTCCCAGGAAGGCTGCTCACCAGGAAGCTGCTGTCCCTGGGGTTGGTGGCCAGGCTCAGGCCCAGGCGCATGTTGTCCTTGCGCTCCGACACGTTGGACAGCGTCACCCGCCCTTGGGAGAGAGGCTGGCGTCAGGGACACGCCCGGGAAACCCGGAATGGCCCCCCGGAATCTCCGCAGCCACCGGGAATGGTGGGCCGGAGGGGAATCCCTGCCAGCTTCACTCCGGGTTTTGGGGATTTTCGGAAGGTGAGGAAAGGTTTGGAAAACCCAACATCAGCCGTTCTTGGGAGAGAGGGTGGGATCGGGGACATTCCCGGGAAATCTGGAACACCCCCTGGAATCTCCATAGCAATCAGGAATTATGTGCCAGGGAGGAATCTCTGCTGGCGAAACGCCAGATTTTGGGGATTTTTGGGAGGTGAGAAAAAATCTGGAAAAAACCAGCGTCACCCATCCTTGGGAGAGAGTCTGGGATCAGGCACATTCCCGGGAAAATTGGAATGCCCCTGGAATCTCTGAATTTTGTGCTGGAGAGGAATCTTCACTCCACATTTTGTGGAATTTTGGAAGGTGACAAAATGTTGGAAAAATTGGATTTTTTCCCACATGAACAACCAAGGATGGGAAATTTTTCAGGAATGAGGCTGGGAGCTGGAGAGGAGGAAATCCCTTGGAGGGCTCAGCTCCTCATCCTGGATTCCCGGGCTCATGGCTGATCCATCCCTGTGCAAGGTGATTGGATCAGGGACATTCCCAGGAAATCTGGAATGGCCCTGGAATCTCCGGAGCAGCCAGGAATGGTGTGCCGGAGAGGAATCTCTGCCAGCTTCACTCCAGGCTTTGGGGATTTTCGGAAGGTGAGAATTGGGTTCTTTCCTAGATGAACAGCCAAGGAAGGAAAATTGTTTTGGGAATGAGGCTGGGAGCTGGAAAGGAGGAAACCCCTTGGAGGGCTCAGCTCCTCATCCTGGATTCCCGGGGAATCCCTGTTTTCTCCATGGCACAGCCCAGAAATTGGGAACAGCCCCCAGTCCCAGATGGGATTGGTCCCTGAGCTGTGTCCCAAATCTTGATCCAACCGTTCCTCTGGAAAACGCAGCTCCCCACGAGCCAGAGCCCCCCCTTTGGGAAGCAAACCGGGAATCATGGAATAATTCAGGAATTTAAAGCCCATCCAGTGCCACCTTCCACCATCCCAGGGTGCCCCATCCCAACCCGGCCTTGGACACTCCCAGGGATCCAGGGGCTTCTCTGGGAATTCCACCTTCCCCGGGAGGAATCCCTTCCCACCATCCGGTTTTCCAGGGGCAGTTTGGGATGCGCGGGAGCCGTTGGATACCCAGGTTGAGCTTGGTGCAGTTCCCGTGGCTGTCACTCAGCACCGGGCACTTGTAGACGTCTCCGGTTTTCTGCTGCCCGTTGGATTCGTACGGAGCTCCCACCACCAGCCTGCGGGAAACACGGAGCCCTCAGCACCGGGACAGCACCGGGAACCCCCCGGGAAAAACCCCCCCCAGCCACAATTCCCAGATCTGGGAGCGGCAGGAGAGGGCCCCAGCCTCAGCGGAAGGAAAGATTCTCCTCCTCTTCCCGCTGGAAAGAGGAAAAAATCTGGGAATGTGACTCTGCCACCCGGAATTATGGAATTCATTCCCGCCAGCCGCAAGGAAGGGATTCCTGGAGGGGAGGGAGGGATCCAAACCCGTCTGGGAGCGCAGGGAGGCACCAAATCCCTCAGAATCCTTATGGATTGTCCCTCCTCTCCACGGCCTGGGGAGGAGCCTTTCCACAGGGAATGGCTTGGGATGGAAGGGACCCTAAGGATCACCTCATCCCAATCCCCTCCACAGGCAGGGACACCTCCCACTTCATTCCCAGAACATGGATATGGATGCAGGATTCCAGCAGAACCAGAAGGAACAACAAGGAGCCGGTGGAGCACTTCCAGCAAATCCCACTGGGATCCGCAAGGAATTTTTCCCCGGAAAACCCTGGAAAAGGGAATTTGCTCCAACCCAGAGCTGTTGTGAACAGCCCTGAGCTGAACACTGGGATCTCCAGGGGAAGGTGAGGGAATTGGAAAGGAATTTTCCCGGGGAAAACCCTGGAAAAGGGAATTTTCTCCAAGCCAGGGTAGTTATGAGCAGTGGGAGATGAACGTTGGTATCTCCAGGGGAGGGAAGGAATTTCCCCCAGGAAAACCTTCCTGGAGAAGGGAATTTGCCCCAAGCTGGAGCTGCTCCAAACATTGGGATCTCCAGTGGACATCGGGAATTCTCCTGCTCTCCAAAAGGAGGGAGCTGCTAAATCCCAATCCCCAGCAAGGACACCACCTTCCAGCTGGGATATTTCTGGGACATCCAAACATTTTTCCCACTTTTCCTTGACCGCGGCATTCCAACCCAGCAGCCCAGGAGCAGGAAGAGCACAGGACCGAAGGAATCCATCCCTCCATTCCAGGCTATCCCAAAAATCCTCGGCACCACGAGCTCGATGGCAACTCCCGCTCCCAAAATAAATGGGATTTATTTTTAAATTATTTTTTAGCTTCCCAAAAATCCTATGGATGCAACCATCCCAGTCTGGATCTCCAGATAAACAGGAGCTCTTTTGCTCCACAGGGCCCTTCCCAGCAGCTGGAAAAGCCACCGGCACAGATGTTCCCTGTTAGGCCAGGAATTGTCATTCCTTAAAAATGTTGCCGCTCCAAAGACAAACATCCCATTCTTTTATCCCAGGCCGGAATCGCTCACCCATGGAAAAGCTCCCGAATCCCAGGATTCTCATGGAAACACTTCCTGAATTACGGCTTAATGTGGGAATTCACCGCGGGGAAAAATCATCTCCAGCTGGAGCTGTCCTCGACGGCATCCAGGAAAATCTGGGATTTTTCAGGAATTTGCTCATTTTCCTGAGGCTCTCCCACACTCCCGTGTCCCTTTAGGTTGTGGAGAGGAGGGAAAAGGTGGAAGATCAGGAAGGGGAACGGGAAAACCTTGAGGATGAGGAGGAATAAAGGTGGAGGAAACAAGGATCTCCTGGTGCAATTCCCGATTCCCAAAGAATTCCAGACACATGGAATTTCATTAACTTCTGGGAGCAGCTCCAGCCTGACGCGCCCCCCATCCTGCAGGGAATGCTCTTGGAGACTTTTCCATGGGTTAATATTCCCATATTAATCTGATCACAGCACCCGTCAATCAATATTCCCAAAAAACCCAGCGGGCTCGGGGTCGGATCATCCCTTTGGGATAACGAGGCCGACCCAAAGGAAACCCAAACATTCCCAGCTTTCGCCGTGAATGCGGAGCGGCCGCCGAGCTCCCGAGGCCGGAATTCTTGTCTCCCAAAAAAACAATGGAATTGTTTTCCCTTTTTGGTTAAATGGGAATGATTCATCAGCTGGAGCTGTCAAATCCTCATGGAAACTTGGCAGCTCGGGACAAAAGGCTTTTCCAGCTGTTGGGAAGGTGTTTTTAGGGATGCTGCTCCACTCTTCCTTTCCTTGGAAACTCGGGCTAGAAATCCTGGATTTTTCCTTCCAAAAAAACCGAAACAAAACGGAAAAAATCAGGAATTCGGGATGGGCTATCCCAAATTCCCAGAAATATCCAAATAATCCAGCTCATCCCAGGAAAACTGGAGCATCCTGCTATAGAAGGGAGACATTCCTGGGTTTTTTCCAAGCTTTCCCCCTCCACGCATCCTGGGACCATCCCAAAGCTCCCAGTTTTTCCCTGGATTCCCAAGAGGGAAGCGGCTCCTGCGCCACAACTTGGCCAAAAACGGAGGCTTTGAAAGAAAATCGGAACCAAACAATTCCCGCCTGGCCTCCCTCTCCATTCCCTGCTCCCGGAGAAAACAAAGGGAAAAAAAACCGACAGGGATTAAGTGGGAAAAGCTCCGGCTGCTCCGAGCTGCCTGAGGATGGATTCTTAACTTTCATCCCCAAAAAATAAGGAGAGAAAAAGCAGGAATATCCCGGGATAATGCTCTCCCAGCAAAGCCCAGTGCTGGGTCCCGATTCCCAGTTTTCTGGGAATGGGATGTGTCCATGCCTGCAGGCTGGGAAAGGCTCCAAACCAGCAAAACCCAGGGATTCTGGAATGGTTTGGGTGGGAAAAACCTTAAAGCTCATCCCATTCCAGCCCTGATCCTGGACAATCCCGGTCCGGGCCCGGGCAAAGGGAAAAGGAGGAGGGGAAAAAAAAAAAAAAAAAGAGGGAAAAATCTCCTGGCTGGATTGAAAGCCAGAATTGTGCTGATCTGGAAAAACACTTCCAGGGGTTTCTGTTTTCCAGCTCCTGCCAGAGGTTTTCTTGGCTGGAATTCTCCCGTGGCTTGGCCGCCGCCGCCGCCGCCGCTGGAGCGCTTGGAATATTTTGGTGGAAGCGCAGAGAATTCCATAATGTCTGCTCCCAGCTCCCCCTCCCAGCCCGGGATGCAGGATCTGTGGCCACCCACCCCATTCCCAGCTTTCCTGGGGATTTTCCCTCTTTTTGGCCTCGTTTTCAAGAAAATCACGGAACGGTTTGGGTCATTCCAGCCCCACTTCCAGAGGTTGCTCCGAGCTGGATTTGAACATTCCAGGGATGGGGTGGCAAAAAATCTGGGAATCAACAGTGGCTCTGAAGGAGAAGGGTTTGTTTGGGGTGGAAATGGGAGATTGGGAAAAGCCACCTGGGAAACTCCCAGTTTTCTTGGGAATCTCCAGAGGGAAGTGGAGATCCCACAGGACCCTGTGGATGCAGATCCCTGCTCTTGAACCTCCAGGAAGATTCTTCCCAAAATTCCATGAGAATTCCAGGTTGTGTTCACTCCAAACATCCAGGAGCTCCCATTCCCATTCCAGGTTTTAAGGGATACACATCCCGTTTGTGGGAATTCTGCTCACTATTCCCAAAGAAATCCATCCACAGCACCCATCCTGCCGGGATTTGGGATTCAAACTCTCCAAGAGCCTTTTCCTCCTCCCAGGAATTCCTTCTCCTTATCCCAAAATTCCCCCCCGGTCATTTTGTCCCAGCAGCACCGGGAGTTCCCATTTTTCCCAAAAAACCCCCAGTTTGGACACTGGGAATGCTCTGATCCCATAATTCCAGGTCCCCTTTCCCTGCCTGCTCCGGGAGCGGGAAGCTGCCATTCCACGGAGCTCCGGTGGATTTTGGGATGAATTCCAGGCACCTGCTGTCATCTTTTCCATCCCCACTCGGAGAAGGCACCTCCAGCTCCAGGGAAAGGATGGAAAAAGTGTGGAAAAGGAGGTCTGGAAACCCCTCACTGCTCTGGAAAATGCCGGAGCAAAATCAAATCCCACATGGATGAGCTTTTCCAGCCTTAAATATCCAAGTGGAATTTCCCCCTCCCCCCCCACCCCCCAGAGTTTAATAACCCGAATTTTTTCCTCTGAATTTTTTCCATGGATTTTCCGCTCTCTGGGATGCACTTCCATGGTTCTGGGTGGTTCCTTGAAAACTCGGGGGAAAGGGGAAAATCCCCGACTCCCAAGAATACCTGGAAAATCCAATCAGTTTGGAGCCGCTCCAACCTCCCCTCAGGAATATATGGAAAAAAAACATAAACACAAAATTCTTGGAATCCGTTCCCAAACAATTCCCGGCAGCCAAAAGCAGCACTGAAAGGCTCAGACTGAAGGAGAGGTGCCAAAATCCTCGGATTCCGCGCTTGGAATTTGGCAGCTGGGTCCCGGCACATCCATGGCTGGGATTCTGGGAGAGCCCCAGAGTCTCCGCTGTATTCCAGTGGATTTTGTGGAATTCTGTGGGATGGGATTGGAAGGTGCTCAGCAGGAATTGGGGCCTCAGGACATTCCCTTTCCTTCCGTGTCCTGCCAGCTCCTGGAATTGTCCAGCTCCTGGAATTCTGATCCAGCTCCCTCTGCACATCCATGTTTTTTTTTATTCCAGAGGTTTCTGGTTGCTCCCAGATTTCTCCGTTTTTCAGCCGCATCCAAACTTCTCCCCTGGAATCTTTTCCCGCTCAATTTTGGATTCCGGCAGCGCTGTCCTGAGTTTTTGTGTCCGTGTCCATCCACAGGATCCCGCTGGAAAAATTCCGTTTTTCCAAGCAGAGGAACCCACAGGAGGAAAAACTAGAGGTGGATCCTGTGGATGTTGGCAGGAAAAGTTGGGAAAAGAAGCCAGGGATGGTCCTTGGTCCTGCTTGGGAAAGCAGGAAGGAATTCCCAGTTTCCAGGGAATTCAGCCCTTGGCCATCCCACCATGGTGGTAGCACAGAAAAACGGGATAAGGGATCCCGAAATCCTGGGAATTGCAGCCCCTCGGCTGGGATGGAGCTAAAACGGCTCCTATGGATACAACCGGGATGAGAATATTCCCAGAATTGGCATCTTCCAGCAATTTCCCTCGGAATCCCGGGAAACACTGAACTCCCAACTTTCATCCCAAGGCACCAGCCCTTCCACAGGATGCACGATCCCAATGGGAAAAACTCCCAGTCCCGGTGGAAAACAGGGCTGGGAGCCATGGAAAGAGAGAGCCTGACTTCCCAGAATTCCCTGGAATGGGAATCTCAGCTTCAGGACACAGGAGGGTTTTCCACAGGTGGCAAAGGTCGGATTCCAGAATTCCAGGGGTATCCATTGCATTGGTTATGGGATTAAGCCTGGATTCATCCACCTGGGGGGGCAGATCCTGAATTCCAGGGAATTCCACGGGCTTTGGAGCATCCGGATGCGCTCCTGGAATGCTCCAAAGGTCTCTGCCAATATCTGGGTGGGATCCCCTGGGATTCTTTCCCCTGGGATCAGCCAAACCCACTCCAAATCCCAAACCGGAGCCAATCCCAGGCTCATCCCACATTCCCGATGGATCGATTCTCCAGGCCCCAGCTCCTCCATGCAAACTGTAAAAACCAGGATGGCCTGGACCCAAATTCCAGATGGGATTCCAGCCCTGGGGGGCTCCAAGGAATCGTGATCCAGCCAGGAACAGCCCCTCCATTCCCACCCTTCCCAAATTCCCAATGTTCCCTTATCCCACCAAAAATTCCTCTTTTTTCTAAGGAAAACCTTTCCTTCGTCCGGCACCTCCAGGAGCAACCTGATCCTGGCCCAGCAATTCCTGGGAATTCTGGAGGAGATGTCAGGTGGGTCGGTGCAATTCCCGATGAAATTCCCCCGGGAATTCCCGGTTTTCCGGAGCCCACTCACCATTTCTTCCCGCCGATGTCGTGCTGCTGCACCGTGTATCCAAAAAAAGATTCCCTGGATCCCGCGATGATCTGGGGCCTCTTGGTGTCGATGTTGAAGGAATTCCCGAATCCTGGGGGAAAAGAAAGGGCAAGGATCCGTCAGCCAAAAAGCTGGAAGACGCCAATTCCACCCGGGTGAACTCGGAATTCCGAAATCCGGGAAAGGTTCCGGCCATGGAATTATTCCGATCCCAGCCCCGCCCCGGCTGCTCCCGCCTGGGGTTGGACTCGATGATTCCAGAGGCGCTTCCAACCTCTCCCATCCCGGGAAAGCCGCTCCCGAATTTTTGAAGATGCTGGGATGGGTTGATCCCATTCCCATCCCAGCCAGGATGGGAATTCCAAAGCATTCCAGCCCCCACCTCATCTGCAGCTTCCCAAAATTCCGCTCTCCATCCTGGAGATCCCAGGGAATATCCAGCCCTGGGCATGGAGCTGGGAGCTCCTTTAGGATTCGGAATTCCTGGAATTCAGCCCATTCCCAGCCCTCAGCAGCTCATCCTGGGAATTCCCTGGAGCCAGGATGGGAAGGGGAAGGAGAAAGGAGCTCCTCCCTCTGGAATCCATGGATTCAGCCACTTCCATGGGGATCACGGGATGGGATCCATGGAAAAGGGATCCCAGTCACTCCTGAGGGTTTTCCCAAGGATCCAAAGCTGGGATTCCCATTCCCTGTGTGAGGAGGGGCAGCTCCAGAGGGGGATATGCCTGAGGATGGAATTCCAGCCGATTTCTGGGATTGGTCCTTTCCCTCTGGGAAATGCCGCTTCCCACAGAACAGGGGGAGCAGGATCCACGGCATCCCAATCCCGGGATTCTGGTGCTCACAGGGAACAAATTCCAGAGAAATTTCCTTGAGCAAAATCTGGGGAATTCTCTGGCAGCTCCTCCATGTGCCTGGAGCCAGATCCAGGTGGGAAATTGGGAAATCAGGAATTGCCCTAGGATTGGGAATCTTGGGAATGCTGGGGATGCTACCCATGGGAAGAGAGGGACACGGCCCAGATTCCGGGCTGGAGCAGCAGGATGGACACGGATAACCGGGATATCCCAGACTGGATTCCCTGAATCCTGCTGGATGCTTCATTCCAAGAAAAACCTTGGAATCCCCCTCCAGGACAGGGACGGGATGCTCAGTTTGGGATTTCTAGGGATATCAAGGAGCTGCCAGCAGGACAGGAAAGTCCAGGACGGGAATGTTTGGATAGGCAGGAATGTCGGGGGAAAAGGGAATGTTTGGAATCCCAGGAACGAATCCGCTCCTGGAGCAGGGAATGGAGGAATCCGGCCACGGATTCCGAGGAGAAGGAGCTTCCAAATGATCCAGAAAGAAATTCTGGAAAGCCAGGATAAAAAAATCCCGGGATAAAAAAACCCGGGAGACGGGGATGAGAGCCAAGATATTTTGTGGAGCGTTGACCTCATTTCACATCCCAAAGAAATGAAAACCTCGGGAGAGAGGGAAGCTGGGATTGGCCACGGGATGATGGGAAAGGGGGAAGGGCACCGGAGCACGCTGGGATCAGACGGAATTTCGGGAACTTTGGATTCCCAGCAAGAAACTCCAAGATCCGGAAAAGTCTTGGATGCAGAGGAAGTGTTGGAGATGGATTTTCCTCTCGATTATCCTGGATTTTGCACTGCAGACCCCCAGGATGAGGATTTTTGGGAATGGGAACACCGGGATAAATTGGAGAATCCCATTCCATGGTTTAGGATAAAAATTCCGGAAAAGGAACAGAAATATTCCATGAAATGGGAAATCTCCGGGAAAACGGGGAGGGGAGCTGGGAGTGGCTCCTGCTGGAGCACCCCAATCCCAGGGAAGCAAAAAATCTGGGAGAGAAGATTCCAAGCAACGGATGGAACCTCAAAACTCCGACAAAAAGAAAGGAATAAAATAAATATTGGGAATATTCCAGCTGGGAATATTCCAACCGGCTCCAGCTGAAATGGGAATTTTAGGAGAGGTTATCCAGGAGATTTGGGAGCCAGAGAGATTTTCCTGCCGGGAATGAGGAAAATCTGAAAGTTCCCCCCTTTGATCCCTATCCCAAAGAAGTGATCAAAAGCTCCAGGTTTTCCCTGGAATTCCGAGGGAGCCTCAAGTTCCTCCTTTTCTTTGGAGCTCCTGGAGCATCCAAACTTTTGACTCTTGTCAAGGAAAATGTTGGGAAACAAGAAAGTCTTTGGGAGAGAAGGACGGGAATAAAATCCACCTTTCCTGCCAGGGTGAAAATCGGGGTAGGAAAAGTCCTGGAAAGGAAATTTCTGGGATGGGGATGATTCCAAAGGCCCCAGCGCCAGGAAAAAAATGGGGGAAAACTGGGAGAGAGAAGGGGGGAAAGGGGGGAAAATGGGGGGGGGGAGAAGGAGGGAAAACCGGGGGAAAAATTGGAATAACTTTGGGAAAAGATGGAAATAAAGGCCGGGAAAAAAAGGGAGGGGGGAATTGGAAAAAACTGGGGAGAAAAGGGGAAAATTGCCCTGCCTGAATCCTTTGGGATTCCCAGCTGGAAAAGGAACCCTGGGAAGTGCCTGGAAGCTTTCCCATCATTCCCAAACCTGGTCCTGCTTCCATGAAAATTTGAGGCTGGATTTTGCTGCCTTTCCCCGGAGTTTTCCGATTCCCCAGAAGAAAATCCTGGTTTTTCCTTGGACTGTCAGGAAAATCCAGCTTTTTTTTTTTTTTTGCCTGGCTTCCGGCACTGCCTGAGCTCGGGGTGGAATTCCTGGAGAGGGAATATTGAGCTGAACTAGGAAAACTTTCTAAAGGATAAAGAAACTTGGGAAAATATCTCTGGGAAGCAGCAGGGTGGGCTTGAATTCCTGGGGATCCAAGGGAATGCTGCCAGCTCCCAGAGTCTGTCCCTGGCTTCAGGGAAAATCCCGGGATTTGGATGGGAAGGCCGGGAATGCTGGGGCTGAACAGAAGCTCAGTCATCCTGGAACATTCCTGCCTTCCCACAAAATTGTTTCCCAAAAAAACCCATTCCTGCTCTCCCAAAATTGTTTCCCAAAGCTCCGGAGGGGCTTTGCTACAGCAGGACCTTGTGCTTCCAGAATTCCCACAAAATCCCTGGGTCCAGAAACATCCAGGGACAGAAACTCCCCAGGATGGGAATCCCAGTGGGAAAATTCACGGCCAGAAAAATCCAGGGATAGGGAAAGAAAACTGGGAGAGAGGAGAGAAAAACCAGGGAATGTTTCATCCCAGGGAGCAAATTCAGGGATCATTTCCACACATCCCAAGGCAGAATTCCCAAATCCCCCTTCCACGATCCCCCCTTTAAGGACCAGCACCGTGTCCACGGGGGAATATCCCGGGAATCTGGCAAATGCCAGGATTTTTCCAACATCCCATTCCCGAGCCGCATCCATGCCTCCATCCACACATGGATCCAATTATTTCAGGAAAAGCAGCGCGGCCGCGGCTCCCTTGAAAGGATCTCCCGGCAGAAAGGGGAAAAAAAAAAAAAAAAATCCCAAAAAGCGCCAATCCCATAAAAGCCCCGAGCAGGCTGGCGCGTTTTCCAGCAGGAAGTTTGGGAATGTTTGCAGCTGGAGGAGGCGCGAGCCGGTGGCAGTGGGGAAAAGCGATTTTTTTTTTTTTTTTTTTTATTTTTCCCGATTTTTTCCCCCACCCCGGGTTTTTTCCCGTTTTCTTCCCGCTTCGGCGGCTCCCGGCGCGGGTGGATTCCAGATGGGATTAAAGCAGGAATGGGGGAGTCGCTTTTCCCAAAGAAAAACCCCTGGAAAAAGCAGAAAAATCCATCCCAGCCCCCCTCACCCGGAGCAGAACGGGAGAAGCCGCAGGATCAGCTCCTGGAATTAAACTCCGCCTGAAGCCTCTCCTAAGTTTAACCCCGAGCATTCCCGGTTTTCCAGCGGGACGAACCTCAGAAAAGCTGGATTTCGGGAAAAGGGAGCTTTCCTCCCCCCCAGTACCCGATCCTTTGGGGTTATCCCGGTTAATCCCGCTCCAAGGCCGAGGAGGGATCGGGAGCTTCCCGGGAATTCCAGGATCTCCCAGGGAGATTCCAGGAATTCTCGGGAATTCCAGGATCCCTTCCCAGCTGCCTCCAGCTCGCTCCCGGCAAAACTTTTCCAAGAGCCCCGTGAAGGTTTCTCCAGCACTTTTCCCAAGCCATTCCCGGTTTTTTTGGGGGGGGATTGGGATGAGCACTCACCGGGCAGGAGGCAGAGGGAGCAGGCCAGGAGAATCCCGCTGGGAATATCCATGGAATCGCCGGCTGCCCCAGTCCCCGCTCCCGAGCATCGGCGGGACTGGGAGCTCCGATCCCAGATCCCTTCCCTTATCCCAAACTTTTCCCGGCTCCCTGACAGCGGGAGAGCGCTGGGAGGGAGTGGGAGGGACCAGGGAACGGGGAGGAGGGAAAGGATGGCCATGGGGACGGCCCTTTCCAGCCGGGACACCCTTTAGGGAGCGGATTCCAGGTGGGAATTCCAGCCTGGAGTCGGCTGTGCCAGCCGGGAATGCCCACCTGGAATCGGGGCTGTGCCAGCCGGGAATGCCCACCTGGAATCGGGGCTGTGCCAGCCAGGAATTCCCACCTGGAATCGGCTGCGCCAGCCGGGAGTGCCCACCTGGAATCCCGGGATGAGGCGCAGCAGGAAAGGATGGGAATGGGGACAGCCGCCTCCAGGCCGTGCCAGCCTTTAGGGAGCGGATTCCAGCCGGGAATTCCCACCTGGAATCAGCTGTGCCAGCCAGGGATCCCAGCCCGGAATCAGCTGAGCCAGCCGGGAATCGCGACCTGGAATCAGCTGTGCCAACCGGGAATTCCAACCTAGAATCGGGGCGATGCCAGATGGGAATTCCGATCTGGAATCCCGGGCCTCTCGCGGTGGGATCCCACAGGGATGGGAAGGGTTCCAAGGGGACACCGACGGCCGCGGGTGGCACCTGCGGGGGTGTCACCTCCCCGTGTCCGGGTGTCACCTCCTCTGGGAAAAGACTGGGAGAGGGAGGAGAGGGAAAAACTGGGAAAAAGGGGGATAAAAACCTGGGAAGGAAATAAGGGAAAAACTGAGAAGAAAGGGAGGAAAAAATCTGGGAGAGAGAGGGGGGAAAACTGGGGGAAAATAAAGGAGAAAACTGGGAGAGGGGAGGAGAAAACAGGGAATGTTTCATCCCAGGGAGCAAGTTCAGCTGGATGCAGATTTGGGAATGACATCAGCCATTCCCAAAGGGAAGATCCCGTGTTTTTCCCAGATTAAAATCCTTGGATGACTCCTCAAAAACCCGGGAGGAGGAGGAGGCTGCTCCGGCCGTGTGCTCCCAGCTGACCCCTGGATCCAGGAAAAGCTTTTGTTTGTCTGGAAAAACCCCTGGATAGCAGGAATTCCTCATGGAATCATGGAATGGGGAGCTCATCCCATTCCAATCCCTCTCCACGGGCGGGAATGGCACCCACAAATCCCTGGATCCAAATCCCAGCTCCCCCAGATCCCACAGGAATTTGTGCTTCCATCTCACCGCACTCCCGACCTTCCTTCCCTGTTTTTTGGGATCATCCCAGGAGGTTTTCTGGATTTTTCCAGGCTCCAGCTGTTCCTGCAGCAGCTCCTTGATCCCGACCTGTGGGAGACATCTGGCCTTGGATGCGGCTGCCTCGGGAGTTTGGGAAGAACCAGGCTGGAAACCAGGAATGTAAACACAGGCCAGGAATGACAACAAATTCCCGAATTCCCAGATTTCAGCGCAGGAGGAGCTGGGGAGGGGGGGCGTGCAGGGATTTTATCCCGCTCCAGAGGTTTCCCCACTTCCCAGGGAAAGATGGATGCTCGGGAACAGCAAACCCCACTCCAGAGCTGGATTTGGGATTGGGATTTGTCCCTCCGGATACCCGGGAGCAGCTCCAAGCCGGAGCACGTGGATCCCTCATTCCCGATCCATCAGCTCTGCTGAGCTCAGAGCTCTGGGGAATTGCTCCAAAAAAAAAAAAAGTTGGAAGCAGAATTCCAGCCTCTCCCACAGCATCAGCTCTTCCCAAAGCCAGGAAAACAGGGAAGAAGAATTCCAGCCTCTTCCACACAGGAAAACAGAGATTGCCCCCCCCAAACACTGGGATGGATCCTAGGATTATCCTCCCAAAATACTGGGATGGATCCTTGGATCTGCTCCCCAAAATTCTGGGAAGAATTCTGGATGTGGCTCCCCTAAAATGTTGGGATGGATCTTGGGATTTCCCCCCAGAATCCTGGAGTGAATCCAGGGATCAGCCTCCCAAATTCTGGGATGGATCCTGGGATCTTTCCCCAAATGCTGGGATGGGTCCTGGGATCTTTCCCCAAAATGCTGTGGCAATCTCTAGGATCAGCCCCAGGAATTCTGGGATGGCTCCCAGAAAATGGGGCAGGACTGGCAGATGGGGGCTGCAAATCTTGGGAATTCTGGTGGGAATGAGGAGCTCGGGGGGGGGGGGGGGGGCGCTCCCCTGGCCCTTTCCAAGCCCTGCTCCCATTCCTGGGAATTGTGGGAATCCTTGGCTCAGTGGGAGGCACTGGGGGGTCCCGTGTCCCCCCCCCCCCCCCATCATCTCAAGGAAATTTGGGAATGCTCCTGGAGCGAGGGGAAAACCAGGAGCCGAGCCAAAGGTGTCGGGCTTGCCTTTAAAATTCCCGGTGGAGCCAAGTGCCGAGCTCATCCATCAAACATTGGATCCAGGCATGGAAAACGCTCCTTCAGTTCCCTGGGCTGGCTTCCAACAGGATTCCTGCCAGGAGCCTTTTCCATGCTCCCCTCCGGCTGTTTTCCGAGCTGCCACCAGATCCCACAGTTTCCAAATCCAGCTTTTCCCCGGCAGACGGACACGGGGCAGCCGCAAATTCCCTTTTCATGGAATTCCATACCCCTGTAGGAGCCTGGGAGGCCCCAGGATGAGGAGGGGTGGGAAAGGAGCCCCCAGTGGAATTCCAGGATTCCTGCTGGGAGACTCCGTGCCGCCCTCATTCCCATTCCAGGGACACCGCTCCCTATAGGAGATGAATTATGGGATATGAAAACTCTGGGAATTTCCTGGAAGCTCCCGCAGCTCAGGGAGTCCATGGGATCCAAACGCTGTTGGATTGGGAATATCCCCCGTAAACCTGAATGTTGGGCCAGGATTTATCCCAAATTTTTCCCCCTTTTTCCCCCTCTGATTCCTCGAGCTTTATTCCATTGGCCTTGGAAAAAGACAGGAATTTTGCCAGACAATTCCAGGGGGTCACCACAATCCTCAGTCCATGAGGGATGTTGGGAAAATGTTGGATTTGGGAATGGGAACGGTGCAGAGCCGCCCACACAGGGAGATTCCCACCTGAGTCCATCTGGATTCCACGGAATTTTTGTAACCTCTTGGATTTTCCCATTAATCCCTGTTTAATCCTCTCCTGCTGGGGTTTCCCGGGATCCCACAGCTTCCTCTTCCTCCATCCCGCTGCTCTTTCCACTTCCACAGAAATCCGAATGGGCAGAAAATGAGGAAGCTGGGATAGGCACTGAACATAGATACACAGAAACTATGGAATCCTGGAATGGTTTGGGTGGGAAGGGCCCTTAAACCCTTCCCATTCCATGGGCAGGGACAATTCCCACTATCCCAGGGGGCTCCAAGCCTCAGCCAGCCTGTTCTTGGACACTCCAATTCCCCAAATTCCTCTCTTTTCCTCCAAAACCTCTTCCCTGGATCTCTTGCCTTGCTCCCTTTCCGTCACCCTCTCCCAAGCTTTTCCCATCCTATGGAATCTACACTCCATCCCCAGGAATTCCCAATCCTGGTGGTCTCCAGAGGACCGGAAGCCGAGGGCACCACTTGGAAATTTGGAATTTCAGCTCCCACTTCCCTCTCCTGTTCCTTTGGAAGCGATTTTCCATTGGGAAGGGCTTCTCCCCCAAAGCCACACTTCCCAGGAATTCCCAGCCCTGGTGGTCTCCGGAGGACTGGAAGCAGAGGGCACCACTTGGAACTGGGAATTCCAGCTCCCACTGGGAGGAGCTGCCTCGTCTCCGATCCCTTCACCCCTTGGAATTCTCGTTCGCGCTCCGCATTCACTTCATACTTGGAATGAGCCAAGGCGGCTCCAGATTCCCCTCCCAGTGAAAAATCGGGATCTTTTCCAGGGATAATGGGAACCAGCTGCCGGCGGCCGAGCAGACGGAGCTGTTTGTTCCCGCTCCCGGCGGAACAAATGGAATCATCTCCCTCCCAAATCCCGGGATCGGGGCTGTCCGTGCGCCCCCAGCGCCAGGTATCGCTATTCCAGAGGAACTTCCATCCACAGGGACGAGCGCCCGGCCCTGGACTTCTCCATAAATTATCCGCTCTGGAATCCAAACACCGGCCTCCGGATAATTGGCGGCTGCGGATATTCCAGGGCTCTCCGGGTGCTGTATCCATGGTTTTCCCGTTCCTCTGTAATTGTGGGCAGAGCCAGGGACGTGCCGGGATTCGGCCACGCGGCTCCGGAATGTCCCGGGGCCGGAATCCCTGGAAGGGCCACGGCAGCAGCTCCGGGGGTTTTTCCCTAAGGATCAGTTTTTGCCAAGGAGGATCATCCACCCTTCATTCCCGAGGGAATGGTGGCGCTGAGGAAGAGCTGGAAAAGCTGGAATTGTCCCACCTGTCCCTGGGTGGGGTTGGGATTGGGGGGGGAGGGTGATCCATGAAAGGCTGGGATCAGCAATCCCATGGAAAGATTGGGATCAGCAATCCCAGGGAAAAACTGGGATCACCACGTCCCATGGAAAGATTGGAGTCACCAATTCCAATGGAAAGATTGGGATCAGCAATCCCATGGAAAAACTGGGATCACCATGTCCCATGGAAAGATTGGAGAAACCAATTCCAATGGAAAAACTGGGGTCACCAATTCCAATGGAAAAACTGGGATCACCAATCCCATGGAAAAACTGGGATCACCAATCCCATGGAAAAACTGGGGTCACCAATCCCATGGAAAGACTGGGGTCACCAATCCAGCTCCGCTCTTCCTACATTCCCAGCCAGCCAGGTGGGAATTTTCCCGAGGATTTTTTTGAATTGCTCACATCCAGCCCAGCAGGAAACGAGATTCCAGGATAACCCAAGGGGTGGGATGGGGAAAGATGGAAAATTATCCATGGTGGGCTGCAGATGCTGCGAGGGGGGGAAACGGGAATTTTTGGGAACGGCTTCATTCCTTATCCCGGCCCAGATCCCTGATCCTGAATTTCTATGGAATTCCGCTCATCCCAAGGTTTGTCCCGTGTGTCCCCGCGGTGACCACACCCGTGCTCCCGGTGAGATTCCCATTCCCAAGATTTCCGCAGCGATTCCCTCCCGGCAGCGCCAGGAGAGGGAGCCCGAGGCGCTCCCGGATCCAGGAATTCTCCGCTCCACGAGGCCGCATCCAGCGGGATCCGCTCTTCCCATTCCCGGGACACGCCGCGGGTCGGGAATTCCAGCTGGGATTCTGCTCCACAACTCTGGGAATGCGGTGCCTGGATCCAGTCCCGCTGGAGCAATTCCCGTTGGGAATCCTCCTGGGCTGCGGGAGACACATTCCAGAGGGCACCGGCACCAACCTGGATCCCTGCTCCTGCTGGGAATTCAGGGGTGGTCGTGGGAATTCAGGGATCTCTGCTGGGAATTCAGGAATGCCGGTGGAAAATCCGGAATCTCCGGTGCTGGGGGAGGCCGGGACACAGCGCCCGGATCCCGCTCAGTGCCAGCAGGAGATCAGAATCCTTGGAATTCTTTCCAGGTGCTGAGCATCTCCCCTTCCCGGGATCCGCAGCAGGATCATGGATGTTCTCCAGGAAAACAAATCCGGCTGGGAGCTGGGATGGGATCCCACCGAACATTCCAAGACAAATCTGAGGCACAGAATCCCTGGGATGTTTCCCTGCCCTCCCCACTATTCCCAAAGCTGGGATTTGGGATTGCAGGGCTGGAGCCTGAGCTGTTTTCCTGACCGTGCCAGAGGAATTCCCTCCAGGAAGGGAACTGTCCCATCCTTGGCAGTGCTGCAAATTCCCAAATTCCCACCCCATTCTCAGCATTCCCACTCATCCCAGCTCGGATGAGGGCCTCCCCTGGCTTTCCCATCTTTCCCAACTCCCAGCCCCCTTCCCAACATTTCTGGGCTCCTCCCAAGCTGCATTTGGGATTTGGGAGATGCTGGGATTTCCCCCAACCTGGAAAATCGGGATCCACCCCTCACCAGATTCCCGGGATCCTCCCAGCTCCAGGCACCTTCCCAGCCTTCCCTTCCCATCCTACCTTTCCCAGCTATCCCAGCTCAGCTCCCAGTTTTTTCCAAGTTCTCAGAGTTTTTCCAAGCCGTTCATTGGGATAATTAATTCCTGGGATAATTAATTCCCCCTCTGGGATGAGGCAGCCGGGACATGGAGCTGCTCCAAGGCTCTGGAAAACCGGGATTCTCCTCCTCCGGCTTTTCCAGGCCTGGATATCCCCTGTCCTGAGCTCTGCTTCATTCCAAGCATCCTCTCAGATCCTTCGGATCCTGGGAAAAATGAGGATTTTTGGGAAAAGGTCGCGGCTGGGTGGGTCGGGATTAAGCAGTGGCTGATGTCATTAATTCCCTGTTAATTGCATTAACCTTTCCCACACTCTCCAGCCCAGCTCACGTGGTTTATCCTTAAAAACAGCCGGTTTTCAAGGAATATTTGGGATTTTTCCTCCTCTTGGCACCAGATCCATTGGTTTTTTACAGGGATGCTTGGAATAAAACTCATCTTCCACCGGATTCTCGGTGGAATAATCTTCCCGTAAAAGGGAAATCCTTGCTTTTGGGGCTGTGCTCTTCTTCCAGGAGGATTGGGAATGCCTTTGGAATTGGCCTGGAGTTGTTTGAAAGAAATAAAATTAATTGGAGGAAAAAATAAATTTAAAAAAAAAAAAAATTTAAACCGAAAAAAATTAATCCTGGAGAATTCCAGGCCTGGGCTGTATCCTGGTTCCATTCCCTGGAAACAGGGAGATAATTTTTTTTTTTTTCTCCTTAAATATTTATCCCCAGTATTCACCTGTCATCCTGGAGATTTTGAAGCATGGGAAAAAATTCCCGGATTTGGGGCCTGCAAGGTGACACAGCCACAGGTGGCAGGGATGCTCCTAAATTCCTTTATTCCATTCAGAATTCCCCAAATCCCCCCAGATTTCTTTGGACTCTATGCCATTGGCAGTGGGATTTCCTTGGTGGAGAGAGCAGGAGTTGGGATTAAATTCTCCAGGATTTTTCCCCCCCTTTTGGGACCGGGATTTTGGGGTTTTTTGGACACACCGATGTCCTGAATTATTCCCAGTGCCACTTCCAGCTGGACCTGGGAAACGGAGCTCCAGCCCTGCTGGTGTCACTGTCGTTAATAAAAACCAGGTAAAAAATCTCCTTTTCCATGCGGGTGGATCCTTCTGGATGCCGCAGCAGCCTGGAATATCCGGGAATACCGAAATATCCATGGATTCTTTAATTTCCATGGAACATCCACCCCCCCTCCCCCGGCTCGCTGGAATCGGCCGAGGCCAGGCCTGGGATGGGATGGGCTTTCAGCTCCTTCCCAGCTCAGCATTCCAGGATTTCCTGGCGCTGTCGGGATGGGAGGGAGCCGGGCCATGTCGCGATAGCTGGGAATCCTCGCCGACACCGCGCGTTTGTCGCGACCCCTCCCAGTATGGCTGCACCGGCCCGGCTGCGCATCCCGGGGCGGAACCGCGGCTCGCAAAGGGTTAAAACGGAACCGGGGCTGGACCGGGGTTCTCAAAGGGTTAAAGCGGAGGTGGCACCGGGGCTGATGAAGGGTTAAATCTGAACCGGGTCCGGACCCGAACCGGGGCTCCGAAGGGTTAAATCGGAACCGGGGCTCCGAAGGGTTAACCGCGCCCCGCGGGGGTGGCACCGGAGCTCCCGAAGGGTTAAATCGGAACCGGGTCCGGACCCGAACCGGGGCTCCGAAGGGTTAACGGGGCCCCTCGGGGGTGGCCCGGGGCTGCCGAAGGGTTAAGGCGGCTCGGGGCCCCCCCGCCAGCCGGGCCGGGCCGGGCCGGGCCGGGCCGCTCCCCCCGGGGGCGGTGCGGGGCTGACATCACGGCCCCGCCGCGCCGAGCACCGGCCGAGCTGCGGGCAGCGCTCGGCAGCGGGCACACCCCACCCGCCTCCTCCTCCTCCTCCTCCTCCTCCTTCTCGCTTCTCCTCCTCGCTTCTCCTCCTCCGGCCGCTTCTCCGTCTCCTCCGGCGCTCCCCGCTCCGCCGGCCGCGCCAGCCGCATGCCCGTGCCGAGGTAAGGACCTGCCCTCCGCCGCCGCCCCGGTGCCCGCAAGGTGCCGGGCCCGGCCGCCGCAGCCTCCCCCGCCCGGCCGAGCCGCCCGCCTCTCCTCCGCCGATCGCCGGGCTCCCATCGCGGCCGAGCCCCTCCCGCGGCCGCGGCCGCTCCGGCCCCGCAGCTCTGCTGCAGTTTTAACCCTTGGAGGGGGCGGCGGTGCGGGGCGAGCATCCCCGGCGGGCGGGACGGCCCCGGAGCCGCTCCGAGCGGGGCAGGGACCCCAAACCGCCCTCGCAGCTTCCGAACCGAGCATCCTCCCCCAAAACCGGGCAGCCCCCGCAAACCGCGCATCCGACGGATCGAGCGTCCCCCCCAAAAAACCGCGCATCCCCCCTCAAAACCGCGCATCCCCCCCCAAAACCGCGCATCTCCCCCAAACTGCGCATCCCCCGGACCGAGCATCATCCGAACCCAGCGTCCCCCCCAAACCGCGCATCCCCCGGACCGAGCGTCCCCCCCAAATCTCGCATCCCCCCCAAACCGCTCATCCCCCACCCCGCACATCCCCCCCGGCCCGCGGTCGAGCCCTCCCGGGGGTCGCGCATCCCCCGGACCCCTCCCTAGGCCGCTGCTTCCCGGACCTCTACAGGTGTCTGGAAGGGCGTGGAAAACCTCGGGAATGGCTCCGGGAGCTCGGGGGAGGGGGCGGGAGGGCCCAAATCCGTCCTGGAGCAGCTCCCGGATTCCTGCGGGGAAGGTTTTGGTTCCTGGGGGCTGATCCCGTCTCTCTCCATCCCCGATCCCTGGGAACTGACCCTGCTCTCCCATCCCTGATCCCGCTCTCCCATCCCGCGGCCGAGGTTGTGGCCCTGGAGCCATCCCGAGCCCCTGGATCCTGCTGGATTTGGGATTAGGGAGCAAAGGGGCCGATTCCAGGGGATCCCTGGGATTTGGGATCAGGGAGCTCCAAGGCTGGGCCAGTTCCAGACTGTGGGATCCCTGGGATTTGGGATCAGGGAGCTCCAAGCCTGTCCCAGTCCGAGGGTGTGGCACGGCCATGACTTTGGGAGGTCACCAGACATTCCAGGGAATCAGCCTTGGGAAAGGTCATGGGGCGGGAAGGGTCTGGAATGACCTCAGTGGGCTGTGGGAATGGGATTGATGATCCCATAAAAGCCCTGGGCTGTGACACCGACTGGGAAAGGCTGGAATATTGGGAATGACACTGGGAATGGGAGGCAGCAGGACTGGAGCTGATCCCTCTCCAGATCCTGGACTGGGATGTGGGAATGTCCAAACAACCCCAGTGAGAGCAGGCAGAATCCCTCCTTCCCTTTTTTTTTTCCTTAGGAAAAAACTTGTGGGATGTCACCAGCGCTGCCTTTGGGGTTGGGTATTCCCAGGTGCCATTCCCAATCCATGCCAGAATCCCTGGAAAAGTGTGTTCCCGGCAATTCTGGAGAGGGATCAATGAGCAGGCCGGAATTTGGGATATGAATCCATAATTGGGATCAAAGACCCCCAGATTCCCAGATATCCAGGGGTGCGGTTGGAGCCAGGGGATTTGGGATTGGGAATTTGGAGCACTCATTCCCAGGGTGTTTTTGGGATGGGAACGGGTTTATCCCAGGAAAAGGCCCCAGGGATAGTACCTGCAGCAGGATGGGAATTTTCTGTTGATTTTCAGGGAATGGATGAGCAAATGGAAAATTTTTCTCTCTTCTGTCCCAAAATTCCCTCTGTTCCATCCAAGCTTTCCCTATGGATTTTATCTCCTGCAACGGGGATGGATGAAATCCTAAGAAATTCCAGGAGCAGCTTCCTCACCTGGCCCAGCACCGATTCCAGGGCTTTTCCAGGAAAACTGGGACACAGATCCAGGGAATGTCAGTGCCTGGACATTCCCTGGATGTGGAAAAGGGAAGTGGGACAAGGAGCTGTGAGAGGCTTTTCCGGGATGGATTTGGCTCTCCGGAGTCAGCCTGGATCCGGGAAAAGCTCCGGTGATCCAAAGCCGCGGGGAACGGTGGGATCTGGGGATGGGAATTGTTCCCACAGAAAGGCAGGAAAAGGGGGAGCCCCAGGGAATGTCTGGATCTGCATCCTGCCCCAGCTGCCGGCCTTATCCGGGACAGGAATTTGGGATTCTCCTGCAGCAACTCCTCCCACGCCGGGGCCGCTTCCCGGCGGAGCTGGAAACCTTGGATAAGCTTTTCCAAAGTTTGTAAATATTCCCAAGCAGTTCGTCCTGGGAGGAAAATCCAGCTGAAAATCGGGAGCAGGGCCCTAAAGCCAGCCCCAAGAGCTTTTTCTGGGATTTGGGAGGGCTGGGAAAAGGCTTGGAGGGGGCTGGAATATTTCCTGGCTCCATCCCTGTCCCGAGCCACCCCCTCCCTCCTCACGGGAAGGAGCAGCCGGAGCTGCAGCTCCTGGGGGAGTTTGGGACCAGGGAATTAAAAATAGGATGGAGCTGGATCCCTGGGAATGCTGGGAGAGCCCACGCCTCGCTCTGGGAGCTGCCCAAACCCCCTGGAATCGTGGCATGGATGCCATGGAATGGCCACTCCGGCCTTTTTTTTTCCCCCAGCTTCCAGAAGATCTGTAGGAATCTGGGATAATTATTCCGTGCTGTGGAGTCCGGTTTGGTCTCCCTGCCTTGGCAAGGGAAGAGCGTCCCAAATTTTGGGAATTGTTATCCCTCAGCCTGCATAACTCTCCCGGGAAGCTGAGGGAAGCAGGATTTGAGGGAGAAGGAATGTGAGTCAGGATGGGAGCAGAAAGGGCAAGAAAGAGATTCCTTTGCCAGGAAAATGGGAATCCTTGGGAATAGCCAGGTGGGAATAGCCAGGTGGGAATTCTGGTCAGGGAGGGCCCGAAGGATTTAACCTTGGATCAGGAGCTCCCAACTCCCACCCATGGCAGAGGCTGCTCCCAGATCCCAAATTAACAAATTACTGGGATCCGGGGGCGTGGTTATTTTGGGAAGAGGGATTTGACACTGTTGGAGTTTTTCCCGAAAAACACTGTTGGAAAGGAGGATGGTCCTGGGATGATCCCATGGCAAAATCACGGAGTTGGGATCCGAAGGAATGGGAACATCCAAAGGAATGGGAACAATGGGAACGAAATGGAGCCAAATCCAGATTCCAGAGAGGAAATTCCAGCTATTCCCCGTCAGGAGTAAATAAATGGTGCCCTAGAGAAGTTCTCCACGGCTGGGAGGTTGGAACGCTGGGATATTCCCGGTGGGAATTCTCGGTGTCCTCTGCCGCCTTGGAAGGGCAGATGTCGTGGCTGGAGCAAATGCTGATCCATGGAAAAGCTGATACCGGATCAATCCGGGGGGAGCTCGATGGAGCGGCCGGGCTGTGCCAGCAGGGAACTGGGATCTGGAGAACACGGATTGGTTTCCCGGGAATACGGGATGAAGGCTTCTCCGGGGGGTTGCTAAAAATGGATTTGATGGAGCAGCCTGTCCTTGAGAATTCCAGATATTCCAAAGGGGCTCCAGGAGAGCTGGAGAGGGATCTGGGATAAGGGATGGAGGGACAGGACACAGGGAATGGATCCCACTGTCAGGGGCAGGGATGGATGGGAGATTGGGAAGGAATTCCTGGCTGGGAGGGGCTGGGCTGGAATTCCCAGAAAAGCCGTGGCTGCCCCTGGATCCCTGAAAGTGTCCAAGGCCAGGGCTTGGAATATCCTGGGATAGTGACAGAGAATCCATGGAATGTGGAAGTGGGACATTTCCTGCCTCGTTATTTCTTAAAATCCTTTTCCCTTTTTTCCCTTTTTCCCTTTTTCCCTTTTTCCCTCATTCCCAATTTCTCCATAAAATCTGGGAAAAGCCCAGGTGGGGTCACCCATCTTTGGGATTGGGAACAGGGATAAGGAGCCGTTGAAATCTGGGAAAGGAAAATCCCCGTTCCAAGACAAATTCCCCTCATCCAAGGCAACTCCAGCCCTCGGCTTTTTAACGAGTTTTAATTGGGATTCCGTGCAATTAATTGGGATTCCGTGCAATTAATTGGGATTCAAAGGAATTAATTGGGGTCGTTAGCGGGGCCTGGCGGCATCGCCGGGATCCGTAACTCACACCCGGCCGGGCAGGCTCCTTCCCAGCCCCCTTCCCGCTCTTTTCCATGGAATTTTATCAAGCCATGAATAGTTCCATTCATCCCGGATTCCTATCTCCCGAGTCATTCCCTAAATCTGGCAGCTGGGGGGAAAAAACATCTCCGGATGGAGGGAGGCAGCTGCTCCGGTGCCCCCCAAATCCGCGGATTCCGGCGCTCCCGGAGCCGCGCCAAGGCCGCTCCCAGAAATCCCGCGCTCCTTTGTTCGTGGCAGAGCCGCTGGAAAAGGCTCCGGCCGTGGATCTCCGGCTGGAATGGGGCTGGGAAAAGCTCCGGGAGCAGGACGGCCACGCCAGGGAAAGGCTGGAGCGGTCGAGGTGTTGTTGGAGAGCAGAAAAATTGGGATGGATTGGGATAGATTGGGATAAATAAACTGGGACCTGAGCCCAGACTGGGGTCTGGCTGTGGGAGATCCGGATTGATGGGAAATGTGGGAATGCTGGGAATGGTGGCAGCCACATCCCTGTGTCCAATGCTTTTCCAACCTCATCTTTTCCAACCTCATCTGAAATCCAGGGAATTTCAGGATTGGGCTGGGAGCTGTGTCCGTCCTTCCTATGGATCCAGAATTCCCATGGATGAGCCCCCCCGGCTCAGTCCCACTCATTCCAACAGGAAAAGTGACTTTTCCCCCTCTCTGACTTCCCAAAAACCCCCTCATGTTAGGAAAAATCCTGGAATATTTTTTCCCCTCAGGGAAGCGGAATTCCGTGGAGCTCAGCCCCATCCTGGTGGAATTCCGGCTGGGAATTTTCCCCTCTAGAAGGAGTGGTTTCTCCCAGTAATTCCTGCTGTGCAAATCCCAACAAATTGCGCAAAATAATGATGGAAAAATGGTGGGAAAATGTTGGGAAAATGATGGGAAAATGATGGAAAGATCCTCCTGCACCAAAAGCTTGGGAAGAGCCATGCTCCAGCAAAATTCCCTGTTGTGCATTCTGGGAAGCTGCTGGGATGTTTGGGATAAGGCGGTGCCCGGAGCAGGGATTGTTTGGATTTGGGAATGACCTGAAAGGCAGATCCGCATTCTGGGAATGTCCAAGGAAAGTTTGGATGGGGCTTGGAGCAATCTGGGATAGGGGAAGTGTCCCTGCCCATGGAATGGAATGGGGTCTAAGGTCCATTCCCACCCATTCCAGAATTCCAGGATTCCATGATTTCCAGGGATGCTGCTTAGCAAAGCCTGACCCATTGGCGATGCCGGATCCCTGTGGATCCCAACCCTTGGAATGCCGCCGGGGACTGGAGTTAATCCCAGTATCATCCAGATCGTTATCCCTGTTCCCCACTTTTGGCGACGCCGCGGTTTGGGATCGATCCCCGTTGGGAATTGGGATCCAAAGGGTTTCCTTCTTTTCCAGGCTCCTGGAGCAGCCCTGATTCCCTGAGCTCCGCGTCCATCCCGGGCGATCCCGAGGCGCCCGACCAGCCCGGGGCCGAGCAGGGCAGGTGAGGATCCCGAGGGACCCGGAGAGGGATGGGAACATTCCCGGCATTTGGTGGGAATCTCCCATCCCATCCCAAGTTTCTCCGCTGGAAGCCGGGAATGGGCTTCCACGGTTTTTTATCCGTAGGATTGAGGCAGCATCCATGGATTTCCTCCCAGAACTTGACCCGTTATCCCAAAAAAAATCTCTGCCGATCAGATCCATGGAATGTTCGGTCTTTGTGGGAACGAGGATGAAGGAAATTGATTAAGGAAACGATCCAAAATGGGTGGAAAAATTGGCCAGGGATGAGAATTCCATGCAAGCTCATCCAGAGGGATCCCAGCTCCCGGTGGGATCATCCCAACCTCTGGAAAAGAGAGTCTCGGGTGAAGAGCTGGGAACCCGGATTCCCAAAAAATCCAAAGAAATTTTGGGAAAAGGGGGTTGGAGGCAAATCCCGGGGCGGGGGAGGGACATGGCGGCCGCTGCTCCGCTGGCTCCCAGAATAACGAGGAAAACAAGGAAAACAAGGAAAACAAGGGAAAGAGGAGAACAAGGCTCCCTTGCCTTTCTCCGGAGGGTTCCGCTCCCGCCGGGAGCCGGAGCACAAGGAAAGGCTTGTCCAGGATTCCCGAGGGGTGGGAAGGGGGGTCGGTGCCATCCCGTGACCTTCAGCCTCCTGCGGCGCTTCCCGGGAAACGGGAATGTGCAGCCTGGAATACTGACGGGATCCTGCTTGTTTTCCTTCCTCTCTCATTGGTGCGTTGGGCCGCTCCTTGGTTTCTGCTGGAAAAGTTTGGGAGGAACTTCCCAAAAAATCCTTTGGGGATTCTGGGCTTGGAGCCACCCCAGGGTGCCCGTTCCCGGGAATATTTGGAATTTTTCACGTGGAAAGGGAGAGGTGTCAGAGCGCCTTCCCAGAGCTTTGGGAAAATCCCAGGAAAAATAAATTTCCCTGGATAAATAAATTTCCCTGTCCTGTGCAAAGCTGGGGCTTGGAAAGGGAGTTTTTCCAGGCTTTCCCAATGTTTCTGCTCCCGGTGGAATTTTTTCCCAGCAGTTTTTTGATCCTCTCCTTCCTGGCACCTCCCTAGGGAGTTTTTCCCTGTGGGGTCCCTTTTCCCTGAAAATTCCATCCCTCTAATTCCCACTTTAAAGTGGCTTTCCCCCCTTTTTCCCATTAAAAAGCTGACTTCGGGAAAGGTTGGATCGATGGGATCTTCCCACCGGAGCCTTTCCTTGGGATAGATCCAAACTGCTGGATCCCAGCTGGAAAATCCTGTTGGATCCAAGGATTCGCGATGGGATGCGAAATAATTCTGATGGCTGAATCCCTGGCTCATTCCAACGGGAAAAGCGACTTCTCCCCCTCTCCAGCTTCCCAAAAAGTCGGGAAAAAGCCCGGGATAATTTTTCCCCTCAAGAAAATGGAATTCCAAGGAGCTGGAGGAGGGGAAATTCCCGGGGGTGGTGCCCCAGGGCAGCTCCGGGGGCTGGGAATGTTTTGTTCTCCACCCGGAGCTTCCTGAGGTGGGAAGGACTCGGAAAACAGAGTGGGAGGACAACTGGGCTTGCTTCCGGAATTTTTGCCGGAGGAGGAATTTTTGGGATTGTTCTCGGCACGTGGTGCCTGGGAAAGTTTGGTTTTCCTCCTCCGGAAGTTTTCCCAGATGGAAAAGGATCCAAACGCGGCTCCCTGAGGGTGCCAGGGATGGGTTTTGCACCTTTCCAAGAATTCCATGAGACCCATGGGAACTTGGGAAGCAGCTCCAGGATCCAGGAGGGATGAGGATTCCTGGGAATAGCTCAGCTCTGTCCGGCCTCACTTGGAGCTTTTTCCCAGTGTTTGGGAAGAGGAGAGGACATTCCCAGGATTTCTAGGCAGTTGAAATCCTTGAAAAGTTGGACTCCAGGGAAATCCCAGGCTGGAAAAACCTCAGCTGGGAGATTCCCGGCCGGAATGGTCCCACCTCCCCCATTCCATGGATTCTGTCGCTATCCCAGGCCGCTCCAAGCCCCATCCAGCCTCACCTTGAACATTCCAAGGATCCAGGGGCAGCCCTGGCTTCTCTGGGAATTCCAGCTCAGCCCCTCCCCACTTTCCTGGGGAAGAATTCCTTCCCGAATCCCACGATCCCACTTTTTTGAGCTATAAATCCGTGATTTTTGTGGAATTCCTTCGTCCTCCGGAAGGACTTTGGCAGCCACGTGGAATTCTCCGAGAGCGGGAGGAGGAAACGGGATTGGAGCCGCCGAAAATTCCCTGCTGGGGGTCAGATCCCGGCCCTCCGGAGCAGCAGGAAGGGTTGGGATGTTTTCCCTGGAATTCCCGGGAAATGAATGGAATTTTTTCCTTTCCCTCTCTGCACAGAGCTCCATGAGGGACCTGCACAAGGCTGAGGTGCTGGGGAGCAAGCGCGGCCTGGTGAGTGTCCCGAGCTGGGAATTCCCACCCGGCTGCGACAGAATCCATGGAAAACTCATCCCGAGCCAGCCCAGAGCCCCCCAGGGGCCGGCTCCGCTCCGGAGATCCCTCGGAGCACAGGGAATCCGTGGCATTCCCACCCACATCCCGCATTTCTTTGGGTTTCCCTCTTGGGATGGAGCGTCGATCCCGTGGCGAGGTGGGATTGGGAATTCCAGCCGGCTCCTGCTCCCGAGTTTTCCCCTCCCAGTGGGAAAAACCCCTGGATTGGGATAGGGAGGTGGCTTTGGAGGGGCTCTCCCATCGCGCTTTGAGGTTTTCCAGCCTGGATTTCAATCCCCAAAAATTCCAGGATTTCAGCCCCAAAACATCCCCAGGCTCCAGCTGGGCAGGATCTGGGATCACCCCAAATCCATTCCCAAACAGACCGAATCCTTCGGGATTTAGTCCCTGAGGCTCCCAAATCCCTCGGACCTGGTGCTCCCAGGTGCAGATTCCATGTGGAATCCACCAGAAATTTGGGATCACGGGTCTATCCCAGGAATCCCCCCAGGAATGTGGCACAGCAGCGAGTCCAGAGGGGATTTTTCCCTAAAAAATTCCAAATTTTAACTCTTTCCCCCCCTTTTCCTGCACAAAGGAATTGAGGGATGTCCGTGGGGTGGGATTGGGCAGCTCCAGCTCCTTCCCAGTGATTCCAGATCCTCGATTTTCCGTCTGGAAAAGCGGCTCCTGTTTGTGCCCAGCCTTAATGAGCCATTGATGCTGGAAATGTCAAACTCCAGCATTCCTGACCTTTCCCATGGATAAAAACTTCCAGGGATGCGCCGGGTCCAGAGGGAGGGAGAGAAAACAGCCCCACACCGAGGCTGGGGTCGGCTTGGATTTGGGATTTCTTTGGGAAATCCCCAAATTCCTACAAAACTCAGCCTTGATTTTAGCCAGAAAATCCCAGACAGGGAATTTTTGTCACAACCTCTGTGCCAGGAGAGAGGCAGCAAAACCAGGAATAACGGGATTTGGGAAGGGCTCCGTCTTCCCCAATCCCCTTCCTAAAAACCCCGGAGTTTTTCGCGTGGGGTTTCCTTTTCCCGGTGATTTTTCCAAGCAAATCCCTCCTTTGATTTCCCCCTGCTACTCAACCAAATCCATTGGAAGGACGAGGGAAGATCTCTTTATTCCCATCAAAAATCCTCGGGACGCGGGAAGTGCCATGGTGACAACACAAAAGGGCAAGGGCACAATTCCAAGGGGGAAAAAGGCTGAGAGGGAGGAATTTTTCCTCCCAAAAATTCCAGGTGAAGGCAGGAATTAATTTCTCCGTGAGCTGCGACGCTCGGGGCGGATTACCGGGAGCTATTTTTAGGATATCCCGGTTTTTTCGGGATTAGGGCCGGGGCTCTGCCTGTTGCTGTGGCCACAGCTCCTTTCCCGATTTTTCCCTCGCTCCCGCTGTTTCCAAGACTCCCGAGGGATGAAAGGATCCTTTGAAAAGCCAAACACATGGAGACAAGAGCTGCTCCTGCTGCCGCTCTGGGAAAGTCCGGAGCTGCCAGGAAAGCGGGAAAACGTCCAAGCACGGCTGGGGGGTTGTTCCTGGGTTCTTTTCCCGGTTTTCCAGGCATTGCTATTCCCAGGGAATGAGGGCAGAGCTGGGAATTTACTCCTGGGTTCTTTTCCACCAGGATCAGCTGATGGACGCTTCGGATCCGTCCGGAGCTCCCAGGATCAGCTCGTGGATCCTTGGGATCCCTGCTGGATCCTGGGCTGATCCGTGCAGGAAAACCTGCGGAAAACGCGGAATATTCCCAGCGCTCCCTCCGTCCCCCTCCCGCTCCAATTCCCGCTCTCCCGCCATCCATTTCCAAGCCATCACATTCCAAGCAGGAATTCCTTTGTCATGTGCACCCAGGCGTGTCCTGGATGAGCGTTCCCGCTCCAAAGGGGAGCAGCTGGAATTCTGTGCCTTTCTGAGCCTTTGGCAGCCCTTCCAGCAGTGGTGCTGCAGGTTTTTCGGGAATGCTCGTGTTGGAATGGGCCCATCCCGATGCTTCCATGTCCATGGTAAAAACAGGAGAGCAACCAGGAATGGTCTTATGGGAATGGGGTTTTTTTTTGGGAATGCTGAGCTCTCTTTTTGAGCCTTTTGGGAGCCATTCCAGCACTGGGAGAAGGCTTCTGATTTTCCGGGAATGCTCTTGTTGGAATGGGCCCATCCCGATTCTTCCACGTCCATGGTAAAAACAGGAGAGCAACCAGGAATGGTGTTTTGGGAATGGCTGTTTTGGGAATGCTGAGCTTTCTTTTTGAGCCTGTTAGGAACTATTCCTCCTCCGGGGGACGCTTTCAATTTCTCGGGAATGCTCGTGTTGGAATGGGCCCATCCCAACCCTTCCGTGCCCATGGTGAAAACAGGGGAGCAGCCAGGAGCGTGGGGGGTTTGTTTTTTTTTTGGGAATGCCGATCCCTGCGTTTCCCCGCAGATGTCATGGCGGCCGCAGTACCGCAGCTCCAAGTTCCGGAATGTCTACGGGAAGGCGGCGAGCCGGGAGCACTGCTTCGACGGAATTCCCATCACCAAGAACGTCCACGACAACCATTTCTGCGCCGTCAACGCGCGCTTCCTGGCCATCGTCACCGAGAGCGCCGGCGGCGGCTCCTTCCTCGTCATCCCGCTGGAGCAGGTGAGATTCCTGACCGGAATTCCCAAAAAGTGTCCAAATCTTCTTTTCCTGGGGTTTCCTCATCATCCCGCTGGAGCAGGTGAGATTCCCGACGGGAATTCCCTAAAAAGTGTCCAAATCTCCTTTTCCTGCGGTTTCCTCGTCATCCTGCTGGAGCAGGTGAGATTCCCAATGGGAATTCCCAAAAAATGTCCAAATCTCATTTTCCCGGGGTTTCCTTTCATCCTGCTGGAGCAGGTGAGATTCCTGACCGGAATTCCCTAAAAAGTGGCCAAATCTCCTTTTCCTGCGGTTTCCTCGTAATCCCACTGGAGCAGGTAAGATTCCCAACGGGAATTCCCAAAAAGTGTCCAGATCTCCTTTTCCTGGGGTTTCCTTGTCATCCCGCTGGAGCAGGTGAGATTCCCAATGGGAATTCCCAAAAAGTGTCCAGATCTCCTTTTCCTGGGGTTTCCTCGTCATCCCGCTGGAGCAGGTGAGATTCCCAATGGGAATTCCCTAAAAAGTGTCCAAATCTCCTTTTCCTGGGGTTTCCTCGTCATCCCGCTGGAGCAGGTGAGATTCCCGAGGGGAATTCTCACATGGAGCCATCCCAAAGTGTCCAAATCTTTTCCTGGATGGGATTCCCAAAGTGTCCCAATTCCTGCTGCTTTTCCTGGGGTTTCCTCGTCATCCCGCTGGAGCAGGTGAGATTCCCAATGGGAATTCCCAAAAAGTGTCCAAGTCTTCTTTTCCTGGGGTTTCCTGGTCATCCTGCTGGAGCAGGTGAGATTCCCGACAGGAATTCCCTAAAAAGTGTCTAAATCTTCTTTTCCTGGGGTTTCCTCATCATCCCACTGGAGCAGGTGAGATTCCCAATGGGAATTCCCTAAAAAGTGTCCAAATCTCCTTTTCCTGGGGTTTCCTTGTCATCCCGCTGGAGCAGGTGAGATTCCCGACGGGAATTCTCACATGGAGGCATCCCAAAGTGTCCAAATCTCCTTTTCCTGGATGGGATTCCCAAAGTGTCCCAATTCCTGCTGCTTTTCCTGGGGTTTTGCTCGTGCCTCCTGGGAATGGGATTCCCGGTTGGAGCCACCCCAAGATATCCAAGGCCCTGCTGCTTTTCCTGGCTTTTCACGTGGAATTGGTAAATTGGGGTTTTTTGAGGAGGAATTCAAACCTCCCATCAGAGCATTTCTGGAATCTCCCCAGGAGATTTTCCATCATTTCGGACACTGGGAATGTCTCCAGCCTGTCCCATCGCAGTGCCAGGTGCCACTCGGATCCTGGGATTCCAAGGAATCAGCTCCTTGCAACCTCATCCCACGGCTCCTTCCCTTTCTTTGGGTTTTCCAGGGAATGGCTGGAGGCTGGAAAGGCTGAGGTTGGATTTTTGGGAAAAATTCCTCATCCAGAGGGCGGCTAGGCAGTCGAGCAGCTCCTTTCCATGGGAAAAGCAGGATTTATCCCTCTCATCCCTGATCCAGGTGGGATCCTTCCCCACCTCCCTTTTCCATCTCCATCCAAGATTTTTCCTGGGAATTCCCCTGGGATCTGCCCATCTGAGGTTGAAATTCCCATCAATCCAGCGGCTGCTCCAGCCGATCCCGTGGGATCCGCGGCTCCCAGGAAAAGCGGCAGCGGCGACCTTGAGCCTGGAATTTACCTTGGATAGGGACAGGGGAGTGTTTTGACGGGAAGAGAATCCGTTAAAATGAGATCAAAGGAATTTTTCCAAGGAGGGAGGCCCTGGCACAATTCCCAGGAAAGTTCTTGCTTCCCTATCCCTGGAATGTTCAAGGCCGGGTTGGAGCAGCCTGGGATATTGGAATGGGATAAAATCCCTTCCCACGCAACCCATTCCTGGATTCTGGGATTCTTGGATTGCTCCCAAAATTTGGGCACTCACCTGGGCTATTCCTGTATTCCAAGCAGGAATTCCATCCCTAGGCACCTGCAGCTCTGGGACGCTCCCAGCCTCATTCCCAGGAGGAATTTTGCCATGGCTGAGCTGCATTCCCAAATTCCCAGATCCCGAATTCCAGCTGGGAAGGGAGGCTGGGGCAAGGAGGAGCTCTCCCTGGTTTTCTTTCCCTCCATCCCATCATTCCTTCGCCCCTTTCCCTGTGCAACATTCCCGCCTCTCCGGAATTCCTCGCTCATTCCGGAGGCAGCTCCAGATGGAAGAACTCTAATCAGGATTTAATTGCAGAGCACAGCTTGAGCCTCATTAATATTCCCAGGAAAAAAAAAAAACCCGGGAGCTTTGTCTGAGCACCCGGAGCGCTCCAGCTCCGGCCTCATCCCGGCTCCTTCCCCACGGATCCCAGCTGGAATCACCGTCCACACCCCCTCGATCCCCAGTCCTGAGGAACAACCCCACATTCCCAGCAAATCCCATTTTTTTTTCCTGGCAAAATCCCGGTGGGACGAAAGCAGGGATGGCGTTCCAAAGGGATCCTCTGAAATCCTGGGATATCCAGCTGGTCAATCCCGCCCGGAGTGGCCCTGGATGCTGGAGGAGTTAATAAATTCCCGATTTTTTTTTTTTTTTTTTTTTCCCTCTGGAGCCTGATTAGCTCATTAAGGAGAAACTCGTTTTCCTTGGAAATCAGCAGCTCCCTAATTAATTGTGATCCATAATTAGAAGCTAATGAAGGTAACCCGGATACCGCCGAGCCGCTCCGTGGATTTGCTGCCGTATTTTTGGATCTTTTCCCTGGATTTTGCCCTCAGCAAAGCTCCCGGAATCTGGGCCGGGCCATCTGCTCATCCCAAATCCACATCCCGGGGTTTTCATGGAGCGATCCAAGGGATGTGTGGGTTGGGGAGAGGGAGCTTCGCTCCTCCTTCCTCCCAGATTCCGGAGCCTCGGGATTGGGAATGAGCCTGTCCCCAGCACCGGGATAAAAATATCCCAAGGGAGTGGGCGAAGGATCAGGAAGAGCAGGATTGGCTCCATAGGAACGGGAGAATCCCGGAATCCTGGAATGGTTTGGGTTGGAAAGGACCTTAAAGCTCATCCCATTCCATGGGACAGGACAGGGCTGGATTTGGGATGGGGCAGGGACAATTCCCGCTATCCCAGGATGCTCCAAGCCCTCTCCAACCTGGCCTTGAGGATTTGATCCTGGAGACCCCTTGGAAAACATTCCTTTCCTTTGAGTCAGGGAACAAAGTCCTTGGATGGTGCAATTCCATTGGGAAGCAGCTCGGTGCTGTCACATCCCATCCGTCTGGAGCTCATCCTGTTCTCCTGGAGCCAGGCTGGGAGAGCTGGGAATGTTCCCCGGGAGAAGGGAAGGGTCCAGGGCCCCTTGCAGGGCCTAAAGGAGGTCTGGGAAAGCTGGAGAGGGATTTGGGATAAGGGTTTTGTTGGGATCCCCGTGGATCCCTTAGCAGGGAGTCACTTCCATGGAAACAGAGGGATTTTTGTTCCCGCCAGGAATGAGGAGCTGTTTTCCAGAGGCAGCCAGCGTTCTCTCCCGACGGGAGTGGCAGCGGGAAGGGGCAGCCTCTGTTTATCCGGAGGAAGCTGAAATCCAAACTCCCGTTCCCGTCACTGCCGGGACTGTGGGAATGGCTGGATTTGGGATGGGGAAATGGCTGGATTTGGGATGGGGGAAAGGCTGGATTTGGGATGGGGGAAAGGCTGGAATGGCGAGGGGGGAAAGGCTGGAATTGGGATGGAAAAAATGCTGGAATTGGGATGGGGGAAAGGCTGGATTTGTGAAAGAACATGGCACGGAATTCCCAAACCTCCCCAAGTTCCCTTCCGTGTTTCCTTGGGATTTTCCGTCCAGGAATGGGATCCGGAGGTGCTGCCGGATGGATGCTGCATCCATCCCTGAGGTTTTCCCTGTGGGATTGAAGGATGGAGTGGAATGAAGGGATTTTTCCACGTTTGTGGAGCTTTCCGTGGAATATGAGGGTTTGGAAGCGCTCCTGGTTTGCATTTTCCAAGGGAAAAGTAGGTTTTGGGAATTTTGGGTGTTGAAATAATTTATCCAGGATTTCCTGCGGTATGGATTTCCAGGAAAAATGGAATTCAGCCATGGCCAGGGTGGAGCTGTGCTGCTCCGAGGATGGGAATTGAGGACTTTTCCCACCCCTTGGATTTGGTGCTGATGGATCCGACAGAAAATTCATCCCGGATTTCCATCAGGGAGGGCAATTCCATCCCTCCCATCCCAGGGATGGCTCTGAGTCCGCTGGAATTCCCAGGATTCCCTACACAGATTCCACAATCCCATTCCCCGATTCCAGAATCCAGAGGGTTTCCATCCCTCTCCCTGCTGCTATTCCAGCCATTCCCAGGGAAAGAATTCCCACTCCACCCCCCAGTCCCCAAAATTCACAATTTTTCCAGATAATTTTCCCTTTTCCAAGCGCTTCAGCAAAGGGAGGGGCGGGAGCTGCCGTAAGATTTCCTCCTTCCAGCCTTTTCCGTGGAAAACCTCGGAGCCGCCGGAGCCAGGAGAGCTCCGGGCTGTCCCTGCGGGGCCGGAATCTGGGTCACCGAGCTTCCCTCAGCCGGGGATCAGGGATCCAGGGATTAGGATTCACCTTGGATTAACTCTGGCTGCCGGCAAGGTCCCTCTGAAAAGCGGGATGAAAGCAGCCGGAATCCTGGATTTTTTTTTTAGGGATTTTTTTTCCCTTTTATTGCCTTCATTTTTCCTTTGCCTTTTCCAGGTGCCCTGGGAATGGCACATTCCTTGTCCTTTTCCCGCTGTGTGCAACCAATCTGAATCAAAATTCCAGATTTCTTGGGAAGAAACGATCCCTAATAACCAAACTCAGTGCTGTCCTCTTAAAATCCCGATTAATTTTGGGGAAAATCCATCAAATCTTCATGGAAAAGGCATTCGTTCGGCTGATTCCTCAGAATAAAAGAGGTGGAATTGGAATTTGTGCTGTTAAAAATTCCATCCACCTGGAATTCTGCGGTTTCTGTGGGAATTTCTGCTGCGGCCGGGTGTGAGTAAAGTCCTGGCAATGCCAATCAGGAATTTGGGAAAAGCGGGATAAGCTGATCCTTTGGATAAGCGATGGGGGCTGGAATATTTCATAAAACAAAGATAAAACCGGGAATTGCATCCCAGGAATTCACTGGCAGGCAGAACTAAGGAATCACTGACATTCCTATGTTTCCTTTTCCTTCTCTGTCTCATCTTTGGGAATTTTGCTTCCCAAATTCCTCCCTGAAGCTCAAGGGAGGAAGTGAATCCCAAGAAAGCTTGGGAGCGACAGCTCGGGAGCTGTTCCTGGCCTTTATCCGACTTCCCGGAGCTGCTGAGGGCAGAATTCCCAGCACGTTCCTTTGTTCCCAATAAAGGGAGCCGGGAGCTCGGCACGGGAAAAGTCGGGAAGGAAAATCCATGAAATATTCAGCGGCTGTGCCGAGCTGACCCAGTTATTCCGCACGCTCCGAGCGCCGCTCCGGCACGGAGCCAGAACGGAGCAGGGAAGGACACCGGGGTGGCATCCGGACACGGAGCTTCCTTGGGCATGGAAAAGGTTCCCATCCCGGTGGGAATCTCCCCAGGAGGCTCCTTAAAAGCTTCGGGAATTCCGCATGGAAAGATTCCCAACCTGTGGGGTGACGGATTAGCAGGAGTTGCGTGATCCCAGAATTTGGGGTTTGTTCCACGGAGGAGAACCTCGGAAAGTGGTGATTCCGAAGTTTGGGAAGGAAATCTGAAATCTGGGAGGGAAACTCCAAGTGCTCCAACTCCAGGCCGGGTTGGATGAGCTTGGAGCAACCTGGGATAGGGAAAGGGATCCTGGGCGATGGCAGGGATTGGGAATGGATCTCATGGAAGATCTTCCCACCCAAACTGTTCTGGGATTCTGGGATTCACGCGGGATCCAGTGGCTGAGGGGCTTTGGAGCCTCTGGAATCTCTTCCAGTCCTTTCGCCCATGGATTTGGATCCTGAAAGGAGAAGTTTGGATATTGGGAAGATTCCCTCGCAGAAAGGGTTTTCCAGCCCTGTCCCCATTCCCAGAGGGATTCAAAATCCCTGTGGATGCAGCCCTTGGGGACAAGGATCAGTGCTGGGAATGGTTGGACTCCGTGACCTTGGAGTGCTTTTCCAACCCCAATATTCCATGATTCCTTGAATTCCCACTGAGCTCCCGGCTGTCCTTTCCCTGCTCCATGGAGTCTGGAGAAGCCCCTTCCCATCCATGGATCAGCTGGGAATACTGGGAATATTGGATAAACCCAATCCCTGGCTTGGCCCATCCCAGGCTGAGCCGGATCTCCCTTCTCCAACAATTTCCCGTCCCTGGAAACACCAATATTGTTCTCCCTAAATTTGATGTTTTTCCCGATGTTTTCCTTGCTTTCCCACTCCAGACTGGCCGGATCGAGCCGAACTATCCCAAAGTTTGTGGTCACCAGGGAAACGTGCTGGACATCAAGTGGAACCCCTTCATTGAGAACATCATCGCCTCCTGCTCCGAGGACACCTCGGTGAGCCGGAATTCCGGGATGCAATTCCCGAATCCATCCATCCTCCCCATCCCATTGATTCCCTATTGCGATATTTCCATGGGATTTGGTTTGGGAATGCTGAGGGACAGGAGATCAAAGCCAATCCCAGATTTTTCCAGCCTGGTTCCTGGGCCGGAATTCCCTCCCCTTCTTTATTTTCCGGACACAAATCCAGAGGATCCAGAGGGTAATTCCCATGAGGAGCAGCTGAGGAAGCTGGGAATGCTCAGCCTGGAGAAAAATGGGATCTGGAGGGAATTCCAGGCTCTCCACGAGTCCCTGACAGGAGGGGGCAGCTGGGGGAGGTCCCAGGGAAGGTTCAGGTTGGAAATTTCCATGGAGACAGTGGAAAAGAGGAACTAAATCCTGGGAAAATCCCTGGTGGTTTTTGGAGCGGCTAACCTGGAAAATCTGGGAGTCTTTATCCCAAAGGATCCCAAAATGTGGAGTCTGTAGGGTCAACTTTGGGGTCTCAGGACAAGGAAGGGCTGGGAATCTGGGAATTCAGGATGAGGATTCCAGCGCCCTGCCTGGATAACACCATCTGCCCTGGCTGGATTTTTCCCAAGGGATCTCAAGAATTCCTTAATTATCCTTGAGGGACAATCAGTAGCAGGGCTGATCCTGGAATTCCCGAAAGCTTTGGTTTTGGGAATTCCAGGATCCTGGATGTTTTTGGGAAGGGGCTTTCAAGGCCAGGAGCTGGGATGGTCCAAACCCCATTCCAGGTGTGGATCCACCCTGGCTGGACTTTTTTCCCAAGGGATCCCAAGGATTCGTTGTTTATCCTTGAGGGACAATCAGGGGCAGGGCTGGCCCTGGAATTCCAGTTGTGATGCTCCGGACGGCATTCCAGGTGCGGATCTGGGAGATTCCGGAGGGAGGGCTGAAGCGGAACATGACGGAGGCGGTGCTGGAGCTGTACGGACACAGCCGCCGCGTCGGGCTCGTCGAGTGGCACCCCACCACCAACAACATCCTCTTCAGCGCCGGCTACGACTACAAGGTCAGGCTTCCCGGGAATGCCATTCCAGAGGGCTTTCCCGGCTTTCGGCCCCGCTGGGAGTCACCTGCGGATGGCCAGAGTGGGATCGTGGAACGCCGGGATGGTTCCAGGGGGTTGGAAGGAGCTTAAAGCTCATCCCGTTCCGTGCTTTCCATAGGCCAGGAAGGAGCAGCTTCCATGGACCAGGGAGACATTCCATGGAACAGGGAGACATTCCGTGGACCAGGAACAGCTTCCACAGATCAGGGAGAGCTTCCATAGACCAGGGAGACGTTCCATAGATCAGGGGGACATTCCACAGTTCAGGAACAGCTGCCATGACCAGAGGGACGTTCCATGGACCCCGGAGCAGCTTCCAAAAACCAGGAACAGCTTCCACAGATCAAGAACAGCTTCCACAGATCAGGAACAGCTTCCATGACCAGGGAGACATTCCATAGTCCAGGAATAGCTTCCACAGATCAGGGAGAGCTTCCATAGGCCAGGGAGACATTCTGTGGATCAGGGAGACATTCTGTAGATCAAGGAGACATTCCATGGATCAGGAACAGCTTCCATAGACCAGCCCCTGCTTCCGCAGGTCAGGGAGAGCTTCCATAGACCAGGGAGACATTCCATGGATCAGGGAGAGCTTCCGCAGACCAGGAACAGCTTCCATAGGCCAGGGAGACATTCCGTGGATCAGGGAGAGCTTCCATAGACCAGGAACAGCTTCCACAGACAAGGGAGACATTCCATGGACCAGGGAGACATTCCATAGACCAGGAACAGCTTCCATAGGCCAGGGAGACATTCCGTGGATCAGGGAGAGCTTCCATAGACCAGGAACAGCTTCCATAGGCCAGGGAGACATTCCGTGGATCAGGGAGAGCTTCCATAGACCAGGAACAGCTTCCATAGGCCAGGGAGACATTCCATAGATCAGGAACAACTTCCATAGGCCAGGCAGACATTCTGTGGATCAGGGAGAGCTTCCGCAGACCAGGAACAGCTTCCATAGGCCAGGGAGACATTCCGTGGATCAGGGAGAGCTTCCATAGACCAGGGAGACATTCCGTGGATCAGGGAGAGCTTCCATAGGCCAGGGAGACATTCCGCAGACCAGGAACAGCTTCCATAGGCCAGGGAGACATTCCGTGGATCAGGGAGAGCTTCCATAGACCAGGAACAGCTTCCATAGGCCAGGGAGAGCTTCCATGAACTAGGGAGACATTCTGTGGATCAGGGAGACATTCCATAGACCAGGAACAGCTTCCATAGGCCAGGGAGACATTCTGTGGATCAGGGAGACATTCCATAGACCAGGAACAGCTTCCATAGGCCAGGGAGACATTCCATGGACCAGGAGCAGCCTCCGCAGACCAGGAAGCCCTCCCACCGCTCCGGGTTGCTCCAAGGGCTCTTCCCGCAGGTGCTGATCTGGAACCTGGAGATCGGCGAGCCGGTGAAGATGATCGACTGCCACTCGGACGTGATCCTCTGCATGTCCTTCAACACGGACGGCAGCCTCCTGGCCACCACCTGCAAGGACAAGAGGCTGCGCGTGGTGGAGCCGCGCTCCGGGCGGGTCCTGCAGGTGGGGCGGGCACTCGGAGTGGGATTTTAGGGAAGAGTCCCCTGGAATGTCGGGAGAGCGCCCACCGAGGGCCGTAGGTGCTCCCGGCGGGGTGTTTTCTGCGTGGGGGGGATCCGGTGGCCAGCCGGGTTGTGGAGATGGTGGGAAGGGCTTGGCCTCGTCCCAAGCGGAGGAGTTGGAGGCTTTGATCCCGTTGTTAATTAGGGATTTATGGAAAACGGTGGGAGTAAAAGGGAAGGTGCAGGGGAAGGTCCAGAGTTGGAGGTTTTGATCCCGTTGTTAATTAGGGATTTATGGAAAACGGTGGGAGTAAAAGGGAAGGTGCAGGGGAAGGTCCAGAGTTGGAGGTTTTGATCCCGTTGTTAATTAGGGATTTATGGAAAACGGTGGGAGTAAAGGAAGGTGCAGGGGAAGGTCCAGATTTGGAGGTGTTGATCCCGTTGTTAATTAGGGATTTATGGAAAACGGTGGGAGTAAAAGGGAAGGTGCAGGAGGTTTGGAGGAGGATGGTGGATTCTCCCTGGTCCTCGGGAAAATGGGAATTTCGGCTTGCCCTAGGGCAGGTGCCGAAGCACAGAGCTGGAATTTTCCCAGGAGGAGGCTGGGGGAGCAAGGAAAGGGCTTTCCTGGGATGAGAGCTGGATCCAAGGGGAATTCCAGAGCTCATTCCTGTCTTGCAGGAGGCCAGCTGCAAGAACCACCGCGTCAACCGCGTGGTTTTCCTGGGAAGCACCAAACGGCTCCTGACCACGGGTGTGTCCCGCTGGAACACCCGGCAGATCGCCCTCTGGGACCAGGTGGGTGCTGGGATCCCCCTCCGTCCCTGCTGGAATTCCTGCTCCGTCCCTGCTGGAATTCCTGCTCCAATCCCACCAGGATCCCCCTCCATCCCTGCTGGAATTCCTGCTCCATCCCTGCCAGGATCCTGCTCCATTCCTACTGGAATTCCTGCTCCATCCCTGCTGGAATTCCTGCTCCAATCCCACCAGGATCCCTCTGCATCCCTGCCCGGATCCCTGCTCCGTCCCTGCCTGCTGGGAGGACACGGCTAACACCGGGATTTCCCTGTTTTCCAGGAAGATTTATCCATGCCTTTGATCGAGGAGGAGATCGATGGGCTCTCGGGGCTCCTCTTCCCCTTCTACGACGCTGACACTCACATGCTGTACCTGGCTGGGAAGGTAGGGATGCACGGAGCATCCGCATGTGCCATTCCCAGAAAAATCTCCCAAGGGATTGGGGCCAGAATTTGGATCCTGGAATGGTTTTGTAGGGAAAGGAAGCTTTGAGCTCATCCAGTTCCATGGATGTCCCAGCCGTAGGACACATTGGATCATCCCAGGCTGCTCCAAGTCCCGTCCAATCCAGGATATTCCAGGGATCCAGAGGCAGCCACAGCTTCTCTGGGAGTTCCAGCCCAGCTCCTCCCCACCCTCCCAGGGAACGATTCCTTCCCGATATCCCATCCATTCCTGCCTTCTAAATGCTCCTAATCCTGTTTTTTTTCCACCTTCTCATTCCCAAATCCATTCCCATCCCTCTTCCCTGCTGCTCCAGGGCGACGGCAACATCCGGTACTACGAGATCGGCTCGGAAAAGCCCTACCTGAGTTATCTCATGGAATTCCGCTCGCCGGCTCCGCAGAAGGGACTGGGTAAGGGTGGAGCTGCTGCTGCTCCGCTTCCCAGAGCACGGAAAAGGTGGATGGGGAAGGTGCTGGTTGGAATGGCACGGGGAAAAGGGTTTGGGTTGGGTTTGGGATGGGTTTGGGTTGGATTGGATTGGTTTGGAATGGGTTTGGATTGGGTTTGGGATCAGAATGGATTTAGGTTGGGTTTGGAATCGGTTTGGGTTGGGTTTGGGATCGGAATGGATTTAGGTTGGGTTTGGAATGGGTTTGGGTTGGGTTTGGGATTGGGATTTTCCATGCTGGAATTGCGTGGATGGGTGATCCCGGTGCCTCTCTGGCTTGGGATTTCCCACGCTGGGAATTTCCCGGATGGCTGATCCCGGTACTCTGGGCAGGGGTGATGCCGAAGCACGGCCTGGACGTCTCCGCCTGCGAAGTTTTCCGGTTCTACAAACTCATCACCCTCAAGGGGCTCATTGAGCCCATCTCCATGATTGTCCCGAGGCGGGTGAGTCCTGGAATGTGGGAATGAGCGGGATCCGGAATGTCCGGGCAGCTCCGGAGCCATGGACGTGCCCCACTTTGGCCAATCCCACGCATGGCTCTGTTCCCACCCTCCCTGGGCCTCTCCATCCTTACTCATCCCATGGAATTTCAACCACAATTTAACGGGAATGTTTTTAGGGAATGTTTCTCCAAGGGGTTGGTCTCACTTGAGTGTTGGGAATTTTGCGGGAAATATCTCTTGGATTGGGGTTTTCTGGGAAGCAAATCCAGCTGCTGGCCAGGGCTGGGTGGAGGACACAATCCCAGGTTCTCTGCTCCAACCAGCACTTCCCAAATTTCCTCCCTGTGCCCTGGAGTTTCCCAACTATCCGGGTGTTTATTCCTTCTTCTGTGTGGGAGGGAATTATTCCTCAGTTCCCAGGGAGCGGATTCCCAGATCCCGTTGCTCTTCTCTTGCCCTTTTCCCAGTCGGAGACGTACCAGGAGGACATTTATCCCATGACTCCGGGGACGGAGCCAGCCCTGACCCCGGACGAGTGGCTCAGTGGGGTCAACAGAGGTAAAACCACCAGGGGGGTATCCCAGAAATATCCGGGACGTGGGAAAAGACCACCACTTCCTGCTGATCCGCCGGCTCTCCCACAGATCCCATCCTGGTGTCGCTGAAGGAGGGATACAAGAGGAATTCCAAGATTGTCTTCAAGGCGCCGGTGAGGGAGAAGAAAAGCGTGGTGGTCAACGGGATCGACCTCCTGGAGAACGTCCCACCCCGCACGGAGAACGAGGTGGGGGGCCCTGGAGTGGGAATGGGAATGGGAATGGGATCTGGGATGAACCTGGAAAGGCGCCGTGCTGCCTTTGGTTTCCATCCCAACAGAGGCAGGAGTGTGGGATCCCTCCAGGGATGGGAGCCCGGGATCCAGCCCATGACCCCTTCCCATGGTGGACACCTTTTCCAGGGACACCATCCGCTATCCCAGGCTGCTCCAATCCGGCCTTGGACACTTCCAGGGATCTAAGGGCAGCCACAGCTTCTCTGGGAATTCCTTCCCCAAATCCCATCAAAATCTCCCACCCTTCAGTTCAAATCCATCCCCTGTCCCCAAAAATCGGCCAAGTTATGGCCCATGGCCAGCATGGATCTGGCAAAATCCTGGGATTTTGAGCGGATGCGATCCCACCAGGTCCATCCCTTCATCTCCATCCTCGTTTTCCAGCTGCTCCGGATGTTCTTCCGGCAGCAGGACGAGATCCGGCGGCTGAAGGACGAGCTCTCGCAGAAGGACATTCGGATCCGGCAGCTGCAGCTGGAAATAAAGAACTTCCGGAACAGCCCCAAGAACAATTGACTCCAGGGACGTTTTCTAAAGAAATTCCTTTGTTTCTACTCCTGAAATCCTTGGATCCACTCACCCAGAACACAATTCCGGAGTCCGCGGCTGCCGAGAGCCTGGAATCACGTCCTGCGTGTCTTGTCCGGCACTAATCCCGCTCTAACCTGATTCCTGGGAAAGCCTGGAGGCTCCCAGTAAGTCGGAGCCATGTCCTGTCCGTTGGGATGAGCCAGCCCGGGGCAGATTCCCGGGAAAGCGCGACGCTTCCTTGCTATTAATTTTTTTTCCTATGCAAAAATGTGACAGTGGGAGCGGAACTGGAAAAGGGGCGGGAAGTGGGAAGGGCTTGATCGTCCAAGGGGGTTTCCGTGTGGGAATCCGGGATCCTTCCCGTGCTGGGAAACTGGGATCATTCCCATGGGAGCAGGACAGGATCCTTGCTGTGGTGGGAAACTGGGATCATTTCCACAGTGGGAAATTTCCACATGGGATCCTTCTCATTATCCTTGCCCATGTTGGGTGCCCGGGACTCTTCCCCCAGTGGGATCCCGGGATCCTTGCTGTGATGGGAAACTGGGATCATTCCCATGGTGGGAACCTGGGATCCTTCCCGCAGCTGGAGCCCGGGATCTGTCCCAGGATCCTTTCCCATGGTGGGAATCTGGGATCCTTCCCATGGTGGGATCCTGGGATATTCCTGGGGGTGCTGCCCCATGGATGGAGCCCAAGGAATGGATCCTGAGGATGGATCCCGAGGGATGCCCCTGGAGCTTGCCAGGCTCAGCACTTTGGACAATCCCAGGACTGACGGGATTTGCCTGGAGCACAGGGAATGACACCAATTCCCATTGGTTTTTCCTGGAGATCCCAGTTCCCACTCAGTCCGAGCTGCTGAAGTTCCCGGCGTTCCCAGCGCGGGTCTGTCCCGTCCGTGTCCTGCGTTCCCGGCGTTCCCTGCTGCGTTCCATGTGCTGTCATTCCCGATTATTTATGCTCCCACGGGATAGTGATGGAATAAAATCTTTTCAGAATACCAGAGCCGCGTTCCCGCCTTTCCTTCTCCATCCAGGGGCTGGGGGGGGGTGGATCCCAGGGAATATCCTTGGATACGCTCCCCCAGACCAGGGAGGGGGGAGAAGCCGAAGATGGATCCTGGAATCCCGCATGGATCCTCATTCCAGCATTTCCAGCTCATCCCAACACTTCCAGGACCCAACTCATTCCAGAGGGAGGAAAACGCGGAGCGCTGGCTCTTACCTGGATCCAGGAGCTCCTTGTTCCCAGCCTGGCAAAGCCGGGAGAGGATTTTCCAGGAGAAAGGCTCCAGTTTTCCTGGGATAACTCCCCAGAACCCCCCACTCCCGAGGGAAAACATTCCAGGAGCTTCACTCCACCCCAGCCTCTCCCTGGGCTTCACGCAAAGGATTTTAGGGAGCCAAAGGTCCTAAAAACACCGGGAATTCCCACTTTTCCAGGGCTGCCATTCCTTGTTTTCCCAGAAAGAATTCCAGAGGCGGGATTTGTATCAAAAGCTTTATTGAAATTCCTCAAAGCCAAACAGACAAAAACTCCGAAGGTGGCTCTGCCGGGCCCCCAAATTCCCAAAAAAACCTGGAGCCGCTGGATTTCTACACACGGAAGCTTTCCTAGGAAATCCAAGTCACTTCCAAAGGGAAGGATTTTTTCCCGCAGGATCTGTACATTCCCCAAGGATTTTCCTTGTTTTTTGCCTCCCACAAGGTAAGAAAATACAATTTTCAGGAATTTCCATGGAATTTCAGGCATTTCTCCTGGAATTCCTGGCTTTCTGGGCGAAAAAATTGGGATTTTCCCAAGTGGTTTTTCCTGGATTGGGGGCGGAAATTCCAGAGGGAGCTGGTTGGGAAAGTGGGGAGGAGTTGGTTTATTCCAAGGTCGGGAAATTTGGGAATTTGGGATATTTTCTGTAGAGATCCCCATTTTTTTTCCATGCCTGCCATTTCCAGGGATTTGGCTGCACTGGAGCCATGAAAATCCCCAAAAAATTCCCCTAAAACCCCCCAAAATAAAAAACTTCCTAAAAAACCTAAAATTCCCTCCCAGATTAAAGGAAAACTGGGAACACACAACACACAGGGATCGCAACCCATCCCAAAAAACCCAACATTCCCAAAAAAAACCCCAATGTTTGGTCACTATTTACAACGAGGGAATTCCCAAAGTTGGGAAAAGGGGCCGGAAATGGCAGCGTTCCCAAAAAAAACCCCCGTGGAGCAAGGCACCGTCGCCACCCCAGGGAGGAGGCCTGGCTGCCATTCCCAAAAAAATGTGGATTTGGGAATGGCAGAGGTGGGAAAATCCCGGCTCATCCATGGATTTCAAGTCGGCTCTCTCCTTGTTTTGCTTCTGAGATGTCCAAGCTCCGCTCCGAGAATTCCCAGCTCGGTTCCTACTCAACTCTCGCAGTTCCAGGGATTCAAGGAAAAAGGATCCAAGGAAAAAAATTCCCAAAGAATCGGAGGAGGAGCGGCAGTAAAAATAGGATTTTATTCCCTTCCCACCCTCGCTGCTCCCGCTCGGTTCCCACAGCAACGTTACAATCCGGAAAAAAAAAAAAAACCAAAAAAAAAAAAAAAAAAAAAGAAAAAAACCAGGAAAAGAAAAGGAAATCCAAAGGGTCGGGAGTGGGAAAAGGGGGAATTCCGGGATAAAAACAGTCAAATCACAAGAGGGAATTTTTTCCAGGGAAAAGCTGCTCAGTCGTCCTCATCCCCCTCATCCTCAGGCTCTCGTTTCCTCTTCTGGCCCCGCTCTTCCTCTGGAAAAAAGAAAGAATTCCCATTATTCCAGGATCCACATTCCTGCTTTTCTGGGAGTTCCATTTTCCATGGAATTGAGGTGGCTTTCCCTTAGGAAAAGTGGGATTGGTTCCGTACCAGGCTCCTCCTCGTCCTCCTCATCATCCACCTCGCCGTCGTTGTAGCCTTCCTCGTCCTCCTGGAATTCCGGGAAAAACCGGGATGTAAAGCTTGGGATCAGCCCAGGAGCTTTCCCAACACCCCATCTTCCAAGGAGGCAAAGTCCTTGGAATGTCCTCAGCAAGGAGCCACTTCCCAGTATTCCCGTTTTTTATGGAATAGCAGGAGCTGGCACTGAAATCCCAGGGAACCAATCCCTGAGCTGGAGCTGGGAATGTGGGAATGTGCCATTCCCGAGTTCAGGGAAACCGCACTGGGATTTATGGGAATGGGAAAGGCTGGATTGATCCCGAGCCTCCGAGCAGAACTGAGGAGGCTCAGGAACATTCCAGAGGGGCAGGAGAGGATTCAGGGCTGGAGGAGAGGGAAAACAAATTCCTGGAATTCTGTTTCCCACTTTCTCTCCTCCCATCCCATTTTCCTTCCTCCAATCCCACTTTTCCCCCCCCAATCCCATGCCCCCATCCCATCCTTCATCCGCCCCAGCCCAAAGTGAATCCTAAAATTCCTCAAATCCCGGATTTCCCGCCCAGCCCTTCCCAGCCGGATCCCGCAGATTCCCGAGGTGGAATTCCAAGGCTCACCTCCTCCTCTCCGCTCACATCCTCCTCCTCCCCTTCCTCCTCCTCTTCCTCATCCTCTTCATCCTCCACTACCTGAGCGTCGTCGTCGTATTCCTCCTCTGGAAAAACAAAATCCATGGAAAAAGTTGAGGTTTTTGGAATAACTCCACCCAAAATCTGGGAATCCGAGCAAAGAATTCCTTGGGGGCAGCACAGGATTGTCGGGGAATGCAGGGTCGGAGTCACTCCAGCTGCTCCACTTCCCACTGTTCCCAAGGATTTGGGAGCTGGGGAATCCCAGCTTTTCCAGGAAGGGATGGAGCAGAACTTTCCCATCATCCATGAGGAGCCTTCCCATGGACACAGAATTCCAGCCTTTTGGGCGATTCCCAAAATTCCCAGCAGAAAACCAGGAAGTGCTGAGCCCCTGGAGTGTTTTCCATGTGTTTGGGAGCTTTTGGGAACCTTCCCAGAGTTCCCACTCAGCATTCCCGGGAAAAGTGCACATCCAGCTTTTCTGCTATGCTGCTGGGATGGGAGAATCCAGCAAATTCCCTGGGATCAGCTGGATCCTCATCCCGGGATGAGGATCCAGGGGCAGCCAGGGAAAGGTGGTGCCTACAGCACCGGGATTCCCTGGAATTCCAGGCTGTTCCTTCCTCAGTTCCTGGCACAGATTCACTGGAGCTCCCCAGTGTTTCCCATGCACTTCCCTCATGGAGCAGCTCCCTAATTCCTGCTGTTCTCCACGCCCATGGAAACCCTTTGCCATGAGGATTTCCACAGTTCCAGGACATTCCCTCTTATCCATGCTCATCCCTGTTCCCGTAATTCCTTCAGTCCCTTCCCGATCCCACCCCTCCATTCCCAGATGGAGGAATGGGGCTTTCCAGGCCCTGCCACCTCCTCCCCTCGTTCCTTTGGGATGCAGGAATCCCACGGAGCACATCCCACCTACCGTCCTCATCCTCCTCCTCGTCATCCAGCCCCTCCACGTATCCCTCGGCGTCGGAATCCGGCGCTTCCTTGTCGTCCCGGTCTTTCACTAGGGATAAAGCTGAGGAAGTTGCTCCTTCAGGCCCGGCCCAGCTCCTTCCCGCCATTCCCTCAGGACACCCAGCTCCTTCCCCTCATTCCTCATTCCTTTGGGACACTGGGGTCCTTTCCCTCACTGCCTCAGGTCCTTCCCCTCATTCCCTCACTCCTTCCCCTCATTCCCTCATTCCTTCCCCTCATTCCCTCACTCCTTCCCTCAATTCCCTCACTCCTTCCCCTCATTCCCTCACTCCTTCCCCTCATTCCCTCACTCCTTCCCTCAATTCCCTCATTCCCTCACTCCTTCCCTCAATTCCCTCATTCCTTCCCCTCATTCCTTCCCCTCATTCCCTTGGAACATGCAGCTCCTTTCCCTGATTCCTTCCCCTCATTCCCTCACTCCTTCCCCTCATTCCCTCATTCCTTCCCCTCATTCCCTCACTCCTTCCCTCAATTCCCTCACTCCTTCCCTCAATTCCCTCACTCCTTCCCCTCAATTCCCTCACTCCTTCCCACAATTCCCTCATTCCTTCCCCTCAATTCCCTCACTCCTTCCCTCAATTCCCTCATTCCTTCCCCTCATTCCCTTGGAACATGCAGCTCCTTTCCCTGATTCCTTCCCCTCATTCCCTCAGGACACCCAGCTCCTTCTCCCACCATTTTTTTGGGACACCAAGGTCCTTCCTCTCATTCCCTCATTGCTTCAGGTGCCTCCCTCATTCCCTCGGGACACAGAGATCCTTCTCCCACCATTCCTTCAGGACAATAAGGTCCTTTCCCTCATTCCCTCAATTTCATTTCCCTCACTCCTTCCCCTCATTCCCTCAGGACACTGAGGTCCTTTCCCTCATTCCTTTGGGACACCAAGATCCTCCCCTCATTCCCTCAGGTCCCTTCCCTGATTCCCTCAGGACACAGAGATATTTTCCCTCATTCTCTCATCCCTTCCCCTCATTTCTCCCCTCATTCCCTCACTCCTTCCCCTCAATTCCCTCAACTCCTCCTTGTTCCCTCAGGACATCGAGGTCCTTTCCCTCATTCCTCCCCTCAATTCCCTCGTCCCTTCCCCTCATTTCTCCCCTCATTCCCTCACTTCTTCCCCTCAATTCCCTCATTCCCTCAGGTCCCTTCCCTGATTCCCTCAGGACACAGAGGTACTTTCCCTCATTCCCTCACTCCTTCCCCTCATCCCTCACTCCTTTCCCTCATTCCCTCACTCCTTCCCCTCATTCCCTCACTCCTTCCCTATCCCTTCCCCTCATTCCTCTCCTCATTCCCTATCCCTTCCCCTCATTCCCTCACTCCTTCCCCTCATTCCTCTCCTCATTCCCTATCCCTCCCCCTCACTCCTTCCCTCACCCCCTCATCCCTCCCGGTGCCGGTTCCCATTCCCGTACCATCCTCATCCTCCTCCTCGTCATCCAGCCCCTCCACGTATCCCTCGGCGTCGGAGTCGGGCGCCTCCTTGTCGTCCCGGTCGTAGCCGTCCAGGTACGTCAGCTGCGGCAGCAGCTTGAACACGTTTTCTCTGTAGTCGTTCAAGTTGGTCACCTCGCAGTTGAACAGGTCTAGGCTCTTCAGGTTTTCCAGCTTTTTCTGGGAAAACAAAGCGGTTTGGAAGGTTTGCTGGGGGGGGGAATTCCCTCCGAAGGCAAGGAGCCCACGGGGAATGTGCTCAAGGGGTTCCCGGGGGTGTTTTGGGCTCCCTGGAGATGGGGGAAAAAAATGGGAATCTTTATTAAAAAAATACCCCAGATTCCCAGACTGCCAGACCTTGGAATAAACCAATTCCTCCCTGCTTTCCCAACCAGCTCCCTCTGGAATTTCCGCCCCTTATCCAGGAAAAACCACTTGGAAAATCCCAATTTCATCTGGGATTTTTCTGGGATGGGAAAGGCTCTCCCTGGAGTCCTGCAGCTCCCAAATCCAAAGGAATAGCTGAATGCAGGGAATTATCCCAAAGGAGCCAGATCCAGGAACAGCTGAATGCAGGGAATTATCCCAAAGGAGCCAGATCCAGGAACAGCTGATGTCCAGGGAATTATCCCAAATGAATTCTTGCAGATGGAAGCAGGAATGGAACATTTGGACACCAGAACTTTGACAAGAGAGGTTTAAAAAATGCAATTATTTTTCCTTAGACTACGGAAAATGAAAAAACACATAGAAACGGAATAGGAATTTGATTCCTGAGGGTTTTGTGGAATTTTTTTTTTCTTTTTGGGAAGAAGTCTGCACTGCTTACAGAACTTGGAAACCCTAAAAATAAAATCCAAAGGAATTGAGTATTTGTACCAAGGCTTATCCATGGATAAGAAATATCAACTCCAAGGGAATATCTCCTTTCCCTTTATGCGGAAAGCCCTTGGGAAAAAGGCCTGGGAATGGGAAAACTGGGAATGCTGGGAGCACTTCCAGGCTTCTCCACGAGTTTGGCAGCTCTGCCTTTTCCCTGTGCTGCAGGAATGGAGATGCAGGAAGGAGCTGCTCCTGGAAGGATTTTCATGGGAACTGTAGTGCCTGGAGATGGATCCAGAGCCTGCGGAATCCTGGGAAGCTGCGGCGATTCCCGCCGGGAACGGGGGGAGCCCGGCCCGGCAGCCACTAGAGGGAAGCAGCGGCTCACCGGGAACAGGGACTTGGGATGCGGCCTGGATCCCGGGAATCGCTGGGGTTTTGGGAAGGAATGAGGGGGGAGGGAGGATCTGGCACAGATTCCAGGAGCGACATTCCCTGGAAGCGCCCAAGGCCGGGCTTGGGGGCAACCTGGGACACAGGAAGGAATTCCAAGGGTTTGGAACGGGATGAGTCCCATTCCTTGGAGCAAAACCAACCCCCCAGGATCTGGGATGCAGGGGGGTAGGAATAACTGGGATCTTGGGAAGGAATGAGGGGGGAAAAGCCCTGGCACCGATTCCAGGAGCGACATTCCCTGGAAGTGCCCAAGGCCAGGCTTGGAGCAACCTGGGATAGAGGAGGGAATTCCAAGGGTTTGGAACAGCAGGAATGCCATTCCCAGGAGCGATCCCGACTCACCAGAGGTTCTATTGTCCCGAGATCTTTAATTTTGTTGCCGCTTAGGTTTAGGTGCGTGAGGTTCGGACACTTCTCTGCCAACACTTCCAGGCCTCCTGAGATTCTGTTGTCGCTCAGCTCGAGCTGCAAAGGCCCAAAAACATCCTCAAAAATCCCATCTGATCCCACTTCCAGCCCCCTTTTTCCGAACAAGGAGAAGGGGAAAGGGGGGGGGATGTGGCTCGGGGAGGTGGGATTTACCTTCTTGAGTTTGTTTAACTTTGGTAAGTTTGCGACTGAGGTTAAGCCGACGTTGATTGTGCTGAGGAATTCCAGCTCCTCAAACTCATCCGTGAGGCCCTCGATTTTCCCTTCGTACGACCTGCAGTTGTCCAGAACGAGCTCTTTCACCTGCAGCGGGGAGAAATCGCGGAAAATCAGAAGGAATTCCAGGGAATTGGCAAGAATCGGGAGGTTCCCAGCAGAAGAACGCGGGAGTTTGGGGTTGTGTTGAGAAGAAAGCCAAGATCCAGCTGGCGCTCCTGATCTCACACACTGAGGGTAGAAACAATCCCAAAATTCCCAAAATAAACTCCCAAACCACTCACTGGGGTGAAATTTAGACAGAAAGCCCCCCAAAATAAGGAAAATAAGTGGGTCTTTTCCCTCAACAGTGTTTAATTACCAGGATTCTCCAGAGGATCCATCTGGGGATAAATAATAGCGACCTTTTCTCCCTCATGTGAGGGGAAGAGCCCCAAAACTCTCAAAATAAGGTCCCAAATCACTCATTGGGCTGAAATTTAGGTGGCAAATTCACAGATCTCATCCCTCAATGGTGTTCAATTATCAGGATTCTCCAGAAGATCCATTTGGCATGAATAGTTTTTCCCCCTCATGTTCTCCACACACACCCAAATTTCCCGCCAAAAAAAAAGGCGGGAAAAGTGCAATGGAGGCAAATCCTCCTTATCTGTGTCCCTGCTCCGTTATCTCATCCCAGCACCCCCAGACATGGAGCCAGGTTGGGATCCTCACTGGGAAGCTCCAGGTGGGTTTTGCCTCAGAGGAGTTTGGGAATTCCTCACAGGAATTTCAGGAGCAGAGGGGAGTGGGAATGGAGGGAAGGGAATGAGCCCAGAGCTCACACTGAGGGACAAACAGCATTGGTCCTGATCCCACACACTGAGGGGGAAAAAAACCCCAAAACCCCAAAAATTAATTCCCAAATCACTCACTGGGTTGAAATTTAGGTGGGAAATGCATGGATCTTTTCCCTCAACAGTGTTTAATTATCAGGATTCTACAGAGGATCCATCTGGGGATAAATAAAGAGGCCCCCAAAACTTCCAACATAAATTCCCAAATCACTCATTGGGCTGAAATTTAGGTGCAACATTCACGGATCTTTTCCCTCAATGGTGTTTAATTATGATGATTTTCCAGAGGATTCCCCTGAAATAAAAAAGGTTTTTCCCCCTCATGTTCTCCACACGCACCCAAATTTCCCGCCAAAAAAAAAGGCGGGAAAAGTGCAATGGAGGCAAATCCTCCTTATCTGTGTCCCTGTTCTGTTATCTCATCCCAGCACCCCCAGACAAGGAGCCAGGAAAGCTTGGGATCCTCAGTGGGAAGCTCCAGGTGGGTTTTGCCTCAGAGGAGTTTGGGAATTCCTCACAGGAATTTCGGGAGCAGAGGGGAGCGGGAATGGAATGAGCCCAGGGCTCACACTGATCCAGCAAGTGGGATATCCATCCCTCCCTCCTCCCTCAGCATGGGAACCAGGGAATTGCAGAGAAAACCAGTGAATTAGACAACAATTCCCTCAGGTGTAGAGCAGGGATTTAAGGAAGAGCTGGAAATAGTCCTGGATCCAGAGGAAAACCCCTCAGCACCAAGGCAAATGACCCGACTGCAATTTTTCTTCCCGTTTTAATTTGTATTTTTTTGGAATCTCGGAATGTCTTGGGTTGGGAGGGACTTTAAAGATCATCGCGTTCCCGCCTCTCCATGGAATTTTTTTACGGAAGGTTGTTTCCTCCCCGCTTTTCAGGAAGTTTGGTGCACCAATGCCACATTCCCTCCTTCCCTGTTTCCAGCACTGGGCAAAGGCACAAATCCAACAAATCCATGGAGGAAGCTCCTGGAATCCAAGAGGCCACGTTTGGAAAGCTTGGATGAGTTCAGAGACAGTTTGGGAAGAGCAGAGCACATTCCCAGCCTTTCCCAAGAGCAACATTGTGTCGGTGTTAAGTCCCTGAATCCCTGGAAACAACAGCATTCCAAACAAAATTCCAGGATGGCTTCATGCCCTAAGAATCCCCAAGGAAATCCAGGAGGATTCCCCAGGGAAAGGAGGAGGGACTGGATTTGTGGGATTTTTCCCAACACCCCGCAGGCGTCTCTGCCTTCCATGGCACATTCCCTCTCCACAAAATCTTGGAATTTCAAGGAGAAGCAGCCTTGGGAGAGGCCATCACTTCCCACATCCTTAAAAGGGATCTTTTCCAAGGATTTTTCTCCCCCAAAATTCCAACCGGAGGCGAGAAATTCTCCAGATTTCCCATTCCAATCCCACCTGGAATGCGACCAGACCAACAAAAGCTTGGATGAGCTTCCTACTCAATCCCGGGATTACCGGAGCCGCTCCGATGAGCCAATCCCTGCTCCAAGACCATCCCAAAATCCCCAAGCTCAAGAACCCAATTAAAACAATGAATTAATTAGATTCCAGCTGCAATCCCAAGCTCTCCATGATCCAACCCCAAGGCAGCTCGGAGCAGTCCCATTCCCGGTGGGAAACAGGGAAGGATTCCATAGAATATCTCCCAGCAGCTGCTCTGTGTCCGCTTGGCCACCGCTCCAGAGCTCTTCCAGGTTTTCCAGAGCCTTTGGAATTTTGCCCAGGGCATGGAGGGCAGCAGGTGCCATGGCCCGTGGCCACTGGGGATTCCCATTCCATGGGATTCCTATCCCAGGGGGATCCTCAGCTGCTGCTGCTGCTCAGGAATGAGGAGCTGACCTGGAGCAGGACCCCATTCCACAGGGAAGGGAGAATTCCCAAGGTTTTCCACCCTTTTCCTGCCCCGGGATAAACAGTGGGTGGAATTCCTTCCCCAAACCCCACGGGATTTGGGATTTGGATACAGCCCCTCCAGGGCTTTTTGGGGAATATCCCAGCTGGGATAAACTGATTCCTGCAGAAAGCCAGGATCCTTGGGAATGCTCCATTCCCGCCTCTTTCGCGCCAGCTCATCCCAACAGGAATTCCAACCTGGAATCAGAGAATCCTTGGAACACACCACTAAGCCATGGAATCCAGCCATCAATCCAACCCCCCCCCCCCTTTTCCACATTAAACCCTTCCTGGGAATACCAAACTCCCACTGGGAATATCTGAGATGGGATAAATTAATTTCCAACCAGTTATCCATGAGCATCTCCTGGCCAGGAATGTGCCAGGAAGAGAATCCCAAAAATCCTGGGGCAGGGAGAGACAGTGCTGGAAAACAGCCACGGAACACGACCCAGTTCCCGGGAAATCCAGCAGCCCAATTCCATGGAAATCCCGGGAATCATCCAGCCTGGAGAATCCCACAGCAGAGGCAGGGAAGGCACTGGATGGGATTAACATGGATACTGGGATTGGGAGCAGAATTCCATCAGCACCTCTACGGATGGAAGCAGCACCTTGGCTGCCAGGGGCTCCCGGGAATTTTCTGGAATTTCTCCAAACTCCAGTTTATGGCAATTCCCTCTAGCCAAGAAATCCTGTTCCCCATTCCCAGGTGGATCCAAGGAATCCAGGACTCCTGAGGAAAGCCAGGATCCTTGGGAACACACTCCATTCCCGTCTCTTTCACACCAGCTCATCCAGCTGGAATTCCAACCTGGAATCAAGAGAATCCTTGGAAGAGTTGGAAGAATCAATGGAATGCAGCCATCAATCCAACCCTTCTGGATTAAACCTTTCCCGGGAACAACCAAATTCCCATCCCAGGAAGTTCCAGCTGGACTCCAAACTCATCCTGGCTTTCCCAAAACTCCCACTGGAATTCCTGCTCTGCTGCAACTTCCTTGGGGAGGAAATCCAAAGATTTCATTCTGATTTTCAGGATTTAAATAAAAAAGTAACACAGAATTCAAGGAGATTCCCAAAACTCAGGGAGATTTTCCCA